>NC_066588.1:4310000-4557500 GCF_905475345.1 Vespula vulgaris
AATAATTAAAAAATATATATATAATACAAATGGGTATATTAATACAAACATATACATATATATTACAAGTGTTGTATAATTTATATATATATATATATCTTCATTCGTTTATGTAACAATCTTTTATATCTTAAAATCGAATGAGAAACTAAGATAGTTCTTTGTTATTTGTATCTCACGATTCATAATAATATAATATTATTATTTAATTAAAATATCAAGATAT
The DNA here is from genome assembly GCF_905475345.1 of Vespula vulgaris. Taxonomy (NCBI): domain Eukaryota; kingdom Metazoa; phylum Arthropoda; class Insecta; order Hymenoptera; family Vespidae; genus Vespula; species Vespula vulgaris. The sequence goes on from NC_066588.1 coordinate 4,310,227, forward strand.
ATACGCATATACAGAAAGTTTTGTTTCTTGTGCTTCTTTCGTGATTTTTAATTAAAATAATTGCTCGTAACTTTTTATACGAGTTTGGCAAAGTTCTCAGACAACATATCTTTCTCATATACATTGAATAATTTAGCAAGTATAATGATGAAGTCAGTGAACCGTATTCGATCATGTCTAATAACCGTGGCATCATCTCTTTGAGAATATAAGATAAGACTTACGTAAAGTGGAAAATTCATGCAATCGCCATAATGTGAATTATTTCGCTATATAGCGTTCATATACCGTTTCTCGAAATTTTCTCTAGATTTATTTTACTATGTGTTATAGAATAGAAGTAATTTTAGATTTAGGAATAATACCTAAACAAAATATATATCTATATATAATTATTATTATATATAAAATATTAATAATTCTATTTTAACAATAATAATATTAAAAATATATATGTATAGTACATATTATTATAATATATAATATTATATTAATATAATATTATAAACGATACGAATTATATTTAGAGACATATATATATATATATATATATATATATATATATATATATATATATACACATACATCCATACGTATTAATCAGTATATATATTTCAACTTTCTTTATCAAAATCCTAAAGTCAAGTTTAACATGTGGTACAGTCAAAGAGTGCGTGACACAATACACTCATTTAAAACAATTCCAAGGTCAACAAGTTATTCGTAAGATTAGATGCGAAAAGAGCTCACGTGGAAGCGGGCAACGATCGAGATAAATTTTTTTTTCTATTATTCCCCCCCCCCCCCAAAAAAAAACTATACTCATAAATATTGCGTCATTTAATTCTTATCGCAACTAATTTGTCAAATATTTTCTTTTTTAAACGCTTTATAGTTACATGCACATATGCACACACAGAATATAACTTTTTTCAACATTAATTTTCACACACACACACACACACACACACACGCAGACATGGATTTGATTCATATTTCAGAAACAAATCGTACAGATCCCATAAAAAAAATTTTTAATAACAATCAAAAGATCTTTTTTCTCCTTTTTTTTTTTTTTTAGCGATAAGAAGCTAATCGCTTAAAATTATTTAGGAACAATGTATGAGATCGCATTTATTATTTTAGACATAGATTTACTTACTTCATTTTACTTAGCTCTGTTTCTCGTTAATAATAAGCTTTATCGATCAATATTGAGAGATATGTTTGAAACTGTGACTCTCATACAATCTTTTATTTTGTATATACAATCTCTCCTTCTCATTGATTTATTTTTATTTTTTATTTACTTATTTCTTTTTGTCTTTGCTAAAATTTTATCAGTATAGTTAATGAAATAGTGTGTAACCTTTTTACGAGTCGATGCTCTTCTCCCTCTTTTTCTTTTGATACACTCTTGAAGTTTGGGTCAAACCTTTTGAGACACCCTGTATAGAGATTGCATGTTGCATATAATTAAATCAACACTTCAGCTATAACCTATAGTAAGGGAGGAAGGAAATCATTTTTATGCAAATTTAAGAACATTTCACTCGAATAAGCAACGACAACGACAACGATAACGATGACGATGACGATGATTAACTTCCTTCGTGTAACTTCGTTATGAGCACGTATCTCTTCTTTTCTTTCCTTTCAAGACGATGCATTTAATCACGTGTCTATTAGATGCAAAGAATTTCATTATGCAATTCGTTCGATTAATTATACGATGCTTCCGAAGAAGGATTACATAGTTATCGTATAGTAAAAAAAATTTTTTTTCTTAATCGTTCTGTTATATATAAAAAAAAAAGAAAGAATTAAATAGTTTCTTATTGGTAACTATTTTATTATCGTGTGTTATTATATATATGACCTTAACACTCATGAACTCATGGTCGATCGATACAATTTGATAATATCGAATTAAATATAATTATAGTTTATTTATTTGTTAATTTATATATACATATATATATAAATTTATTTTTATATTATTGTATTTTATAATATCTATATATATGTATGTATGTTGTATATAGTGTATAGTATATTTATATTATACTTATAATATAGTGAATGTATCATATATATATATATATATATATATATGTACTAGAATTTATAAGTATATATTATAGTTATACTATATCATATTAATATATTATGCTATAATAGTGTATAGTATAATAGATTAATATATTTTATATATAGCATTAAAATATTAATTTTTTTTCTTTCTTTTTTTATGTAATACAGAAATGAAATATATTCGATAAATCGATCGGTTAGCATTGGATCGACAAGTAAATTGTTTTAATCCGATTGCTTCAAGAAATGTGACAACCTTTTGCATTTTTTCTTCATTAAGATTTTTTTTTTTTTAAATTCATTAAATCGATAACTTGCTTATCGTTTTAAGTACAATATTATCTGATAAATGCTATCTAACGCTATCAAACTTACACAAGATCATTAATTACTAAATATATCATAACTTTCTTTACGAATGTATCGCGATATTATATACTTTATAAAAGGATTGAAGACATTTTTTTCTTTCTTTTCTTGTTGTATGTCGTTGTTGCACTTCATTGTTTTTTTCGTGGAAGAAATTGCTCATCGATTGATAATCGATGATTCAACTATCGATATGTGACTCTAATAAAAATTCAAAGAAATAGAGAATAAGAAAGAGAGAGAGAGAAAGAAAGAAGTACGATTGATTGAAGGATCAAATGAAATTCGCGGGAAATTTAAAATGGTTTTGATGCATATACATATCTTTTATTTTAAACGACATTACCAAATAGTTTTCTTTCTTTTTTTTTTTTTCTAAATGTCTGATAACCATCAATGAATTTATTAATCAATTTCTTTTTCGTTTGTTTTCTTTTTCTATTTCTTCATTTATTTATTTTTATTAATATATTTTTGAAATTGTAATCATTTGATTTACGAGCGATGGCTTTCAATCGATCGTAAAGAACATTATTGCAATTGCAGAATATTTTTTCAAATCAAATCGTGAAGTAAAATGTAACATTCTGTATAATAATAATGACAATAAAAAATTTCGTTTTCGTGGTCATTAACGAGACCAGTATTCGTTTCGAGTGTTTATCGTTAATCATAGCAAAAATTAACGATATTGTTATTACGCCTACTAATAAATCGATAAGTTGATAGTGAATTTTATCACGAGGGATTTCCAAGTATTCTCCAAGTGTTATATATATATATACATACACACACACACACACGTATCGAGTGATTATCGTTCTTAACTCGTTTAATATTACAACGTGCGTTACCTTGCATATTAGTATCAGCTAAAATAACTTTGCACTTTAATGTGTTAATCTAGTATACGTTCGTTTGGCTTTATAGTTAACTTATCGAGTTTATTAGGATTTGTAGATGATAATCGATAACTGCCCCCCCTACCCCCTCTCTTTCTCTTGAATGTATCGAAAATTTTTTTATTAAAATAATGTTAACCCTTCAATATGCACAAAAGTATCAATTAATATCGCAACATCACATGTTTGTGTGACGTGCAACGAAATATTTCATTCTTTGATACACTGTGTTGTAAAAAAAAAAAAAAAGAAATTCGACAATTGAATTTTTCTCTGTGCCATTTAAATAATAAAATTATTATTACCGTTATAATATTTTCATAATATTTGGAATAAGTTTTTTGTCGAGAACATTTTTTTCTTCGAATAAAATAAAAACAAAGGAAAAAGATAGATGACGCGTATTAAAGGGTTATTAACAGAAGAGGCAACAAAATGATATATCTTCGTGAAAGTATTCGTATCTTTGTGAAAGAAAGTTCGAATTTTTTTGATGGTCCTTTTATAAAAGTCCCAATCGAGAATGCATTCGTTTCGAAAGCTGAATCATTAATCTCACTCTTCCTCTCTCTCTCTCTCTTTTTCTTTACCTGTAACGTTTTCATGAGGGTCCCTTTCTCCGTATCAAGCCCCCTAATTTTCTTCAATGAGTTCGTGCATGAAGATGGGTATCGTAGCCGAAAATGGTCTCAATAAATGGATCACATCGGAAGAGCGAAAGCGATCCAACTTCCAATGGAAAGGAGAAGATCGATTGCTTTCAATGCTCGTGTTGAAAATCATACCTTCGAGAAAGAAATAAGGTGTGTGTGTGTGTGTGTGTGTTCGTTCCAATTACGTCCAATTTGATGAACGTTCAGTTAATATCGACTTGTTCGAAAAATTCTTAAAGTTAGTTTGAATAAAGATTTATAAGCGAAGGCTGTTATGGTATTTTTCAAAGATTTTTTATCGAAAGTATCAGGCAAATAAAAGGGAAAAGAAACGAATCAAAATTCGTAGCTCGTTTGAAATAAATTTTTCTAAAAAAGCAATTTCTACTGAAAATGTTTGAAGAAAAAAAAAAAAAAAAGAAAAAGGAAACTGAATCGAAACTCACGATTGAATTTTTAACAGAAATGTATATATATTTTATAAAAGTATTCTTCAAAATTTGTTATTCATTTTCTTGGAAAAAAGAAATATATATAGTATATATTTTTTGAAATATTTCGCTCAGCTATATATGTTTATACATAGTGACATAAATTTTTTAATAACAAATTAAATGAATAAATAAATATAAAAATCGATTTACGATCTTTCCCCATGACTGATTAAATGTGATTAAAAATGTGCCATTAGTACTCTACCGCCATCTTTTATTTTTTTCTTCCTACATTCGGATACAATAAAAGAAAAAAATCTGTCGTTTGGTGGAATTTTTTCGCATGGATATGCTGACGTTTGCTTTAATTCCGTTATCGTACGTATCTCGCTCGATCGATTTGCTCTTTTTCGAATTCTCGATCCTCGATAGAGTTCAGCGAACCTAGCCAATGGCTACCAGGCTCGTTAACATCCGGTTTTGTGATAATCTTTAGATCGAGTTAACTCGTATAAACTAGATCCTAACTATAATTTTATTCTTATCTTTTTTTTTTCTTTTTGGGTGGGGGAATAGGAAAATGTGTGGGGTATATATTAATTGATGCGCATCGTCGACAAAACTTACAAAACTAAATAGATCCAAATTTGCAATTGGATGATAGCTCGTTAAAACTATCGTTTATCCAATGATCAAATCTGATAATAAGAAATAAATGAATCTGTACTGTATCGACAAAAAGAGAAACTGTTTGAAGTGTGACGATTAAATTATGACAAAGTGTATAAAAAAAAAAGAAATGTGTAAATAAAAGTGAACGAAAAGAAAAAAAGGAAAAGAGAAGAAAATAATTAGAAGAGTCGTGTGACCGATCAAACAGACCAAAAAAAAAAGGGAGATCAATCGAAAACCCCGATCGACGAATAAATCGGGTCATGAGGACATGAACGACCCGAGTTTAAGGGAATCCGAAGATCAAGCGCTTTTACCGGTACATCCAAATCAAGATGGCGGTGGATCGGGATGGTACGCGTCATCATCGATCACCGAATCGACTTTCGAAAGTCTCGCATTGGACGTTTCTTACGCGGGATTGGACGTGTCCTCTCGTGATCTCGTCGATCATGCGACGAGTAGTTATCGAGAGACAAGAGAAGGAACAGGAGGAGGAGGAAGAGACGAGGATATTGAAAGAAAGGCGAAGATGAATAGAGATGATTTGTGGGAAGACATTGGTGTTGTTGATTATCTCGAAAGAAAACTTGGACCACCTGACGAAAGTACACCCGAGGAACGTGTAGAAGCCTTGAGAGAAGTTTTGGCTGAAACTGACATTCACGAAGGCGATGGAGATCTATCGGATTTTCTTTTTCATATAGCAAGGACGAAACATGGCAGGATCTACATCAGAGTTATTCGTACTCTGCTACTAAACAGAGGTAGGGATATCGTCGATTAAATATCTCTAACTTGTTATCCAATGATATATCTATTTTGTTACTTCGTTAGAGTTCTGTTATGGGGGTCGTATAATATCGTATTTTTCGATAATTGATCGAGAGAATGACAGTAGTTTTGTTACAGAGGATTTCCATTTGAAATTCAAATTTATTGAAATTGAAATTCACATTTTTCATCGGTTCTTTTTTCTTTTTTTTGCAAATTCAATTCATTCTGTTTTTGCGAATCAAAGTTTTCCATAGAATTATTCTTCTCGCGGTTTCGTAATTAATACAAATAAAATCGAATGTAAATTTGTTGTTAAAGAAATTCAAAATTTTATTTTACGCAATAGAAAGATAGATATAAAAGAATTATTTTCAATAGTAATTATCAATTCATTATATATTCAATTTGTCATAATGTATGCGCGAGTATGCAGATCTTGCAAATCAAGTTTTTCTTTTTTTTTTTTTTTAAATTTCTTTCCTTAAGCTTTGATAGTAAACATTATAATCAAATGTAAATTTCTTGTTAAGAAATAATAATTTTTATAATACATAAACATTCTTTTTTTTTTTTTTTTCTTTAATCACTCATCATTCAGTGCAAACAATCAAATGCGATTTACAAAAAGTTGAATATGTAATGCAAAATCTATATATAAAACAATGTAGATTTTCAGCAGATTATTGAACAAATAATTTTGATGAGCTATTTTTATTTATATATATATATATATATTAGTTTTGAGTACATATTTCAATTTTTTTTTCTTTCAGTACTTTCCATTTCATAAATGGAAAAAGCGATAATACGGAATAAGAATTTTATAGGGAAACTTGATTTGCTTAAAGTGATGAAATTGATTACACGAAGAATTGAATGCGGATTTGATTTTGCAAACAATTGAGATTTGGAGTGAAAAACCTTTGTAATAAAACGACCAGAAGAGACGGATTGGAGATATTCAGTAATAATAAATGTTTTCGATTTATCTGTACGATTATGTACGTGTAATCTCTGCTCAGCTGACCGTGTAATTGTTACTTGCACTGCGTTAAGCTAACGTGACGAGACAGTGTTATGTCTGTCTTTCAGAAAGTTTTTTTTTTTTCAATCTATACGTAGGTACATCATGTATGTATTTACGTACGTACGTACGTACGTACGTAGGTATGTGTGTATATATCTTTGATGTTATGAGCACATGAGTTCTCATTTCATCAGAAGTTAAACTTCGAATGGAAAATTTACAAATAACAAATTAGAAATAGAGAGAAAGAAAAAATTACATACAAGACTCGACGTACAGTTCAATCATTCACGATTTCCGACTGTGATGTGACTGTTGCGTGACATTGTAAAAATATTCGTGAGAAGTAATCGCGTTCTTGTATTCCTTTCTTCCATGGACATACTGAAAAATTTCCAATTGCGTTTTGATACACCATGTCACACCACGGCACGCTTCTTTAAAAATATTCACGTGAGAGAAAGAACAAAAGAAAGGAAATCATGATGGTCTTTTCTTTCTTTTTTTTTCTCATTCGATCTTGAACTCGAATATCTCGAGTAATAGCAGAGATACGAGAAGTTTTAAGACCGATTGATATCGTTGTTTCGTTTTTTTTTTTTCTTTATTTTGTATATATAAAAAAAAGTCGACATATACGTATCGTACGTGTTAGATACAAGCAAAAAGATCGATCTATCGAAAACAATTCACCAGTATCTTAGAATACGCTCGAGATGATCACATTCAATTATTTTCTAATCCGACTGTCGCGTAATCGTCGCGAAAGTTATTTCTTCTTTCTTTCTTCTTTTTTTTTCTCTCTCTCGTTGAAACGATTCTTCTAAAAGAGAAAAAGAAAAGTTGCAGTCAATATTGAAATATTAAAAAAAAAAATATGTCGAAGATATCGACGTCTCAAATGGCGAGTAGCACCACCACCAAGAACAACAACAACAACAGCAAAAAGAATAACGATAAAGACAGTGATGGTGTTAGTGGGTTTGGTAATGGTGGTGGTAATGGTGATACATTTTTTATGGAACTCGTTGGTAATAGTACGTACTACGAATATACGTCATTGTTCAAACCTATGGATCATGGTCTCTCGAAGGATTTCAAATTTTCAAGAACCAGTGATACTCGTGAGAAATATTATTACAAGTTGGATCGGGATGAGACGAAATTGTTTGAGGAAATCCTGTGGGAGGATAAGGTGATGATCGATAAAACGATTCCTTCAATTTTCTTTCTTTCTTTCTTTTTTTTAATCTTTCTAATGGTTGCAAAGTATTATATTCGAGAGATAAATGAGGAATTGTGAGAAGAAAAATCTTTTATTTGTTTAACGAGGGAGTAAAACTTAATTATTACGTGAGAGTGAGAGAGAGAGAGAGAGAGTGTGTGTGTGTGTGAGAGAGAGATCACAAATTCATAATAACGATTCATATTAATTTTCTTTCTTTTTCTTTCCACGATCGTCAGTACAGATTACTTTTTTAAAATGCAATTATTATACAGGTAATCCTCGTATAACGCGGTACTTGAACAACACGGTTTCGATATAAAACGATCTTGAAATTTATAGACATATAACTTTTGCGAGCTTTATATATGATTTAAAACACATAATGTATGAAGGATAACATCGATGTCGATTAAAATATGCATTTTATTTTATTTCGTTAAAAAAAAAAAAAATTATACTTTACGTGGAATGAAGTTCGTTCTGTTTATAATTTTAAAATTTTTATATTATAATATATATTTCATTATTTGTATACGAATTAGTTGAATCAGATAAAGATATATTCTTATTTTTCAAGTCGATGTTCTGTTTGTAAAATTAAAAAAAAAATCACACAGATATGTTAAGAAACAAAATAATAATAAAAAAAATAATAATAATAATAAAATATTTGTAACTTAACCCAATTGTTTGTTTCTATTAGATCAGAGTTCCCCGTAAAGCGATTTGTGTATATTATAACATAACACTTTTATAAAATTTTTATTATACGAAATATCCGCTTTATACGAGTGTGTTACCTGTTGTATATCGAATATTGAGACAATGATAACAACGTTAAAACGTAGGAATCGGAAAATATCGAAAGATCGATGATCCTACCATGCGAGGATACCTCTGTAACGAAGTTGGATCATTTGGATTTATACTTGGTTGAAACTAGTAACCTTCTTAATCCTATCATCGATGATCCTTATCTAATGGGAAAGATAGCATGTTCAAGTGTGCTCAGTGGTATATACGCTTTGGGTATAGCCAAAATAACAAATATCAGATTATTTTTGGGAATCTCTAATCGTATAGAAATAAACGATAGAAACATAGTTATGTCGATGGTTATACGTGGTTTCAAGGACACTGCTAAGACCGCCGGTACACTTGTCAGAGGATGTCAAATTATTGGCAATCCATGGTCTAGTTGGATAGGCGGTACTGCCAGTACTGTTTGTACTCATCAACAAGAACTTGTACCACCTGATGGTGCAACGATTGGTGATGTTATTGTCCTTACCAAACCATTAGGTACTACATTGGCTATTACCTTATATCAATGGATGGAACAACCGGAAAAACGTGCGAGATTATTACTAACTGTTAACGAGGAAGACGTTAAAAGAGCTTATTGCAGAGCTGTCGATTCTATGACTAGGACTAATCGTGTAGCAGCGATTCTTATGAGAAAGGTTAGAATACGTATGCTTTGTGATTAATTTTTTTTATAAGAAAAATCAATTAAATTATTATATATGTATATTATTTAATATATATATTAATTTTAAATATATCAAATATTATATAATATTTAATATATTAATATATATATAATATTATATATTACATATATATGTAATACTTATATAATTATAATTACATAAATATATATTATTATTATTTAATATACATTATTATTAATATAATATATTATTAATATATATTAAATATTACATATATATATATGTATACACACACATGACGTGTTTATAAAATCATTAGATGAAGAGGAAAAAGAGATACCGGATCTAATAAAATTCTAATTAAGAAAAAAAATTTTTTCTTTCTTTTTTTTTTTATTTTTTTTTTTTCGAACAGTACAATGCTCATGCAGCTTGCGAAGTATCATCTTACGGAATTCTTGGTCATGCCGAATTATTGGTACGTCGTCAAAGGAACAACGTCAATTTTGTAATCCACAATATGCCGGTTATAGCTAAGATGTGCGGTTTATCAAAAATAACTGGAAGTTCGATGCCATTACTTCGGGGTACGATACCAGAGGTGTCCGGTGGATTACTCGTAGTATTGCCTCGCGAACAGGCTGCGGTTTATTGCAAGGCATTGGAAAAAGTTGAACATATGAATGCTTGGATCGTTGGTATCGTTGAAAGTGGAGAAAGAAAGGCACGAGTTATCGATCGTCCAAGAGTTATCGAGGTACCATCGAAGAACACAACTGATTCTTTATGGTGATAGAATTTTTCAATGAAGTTATTCGAATCAGATAATAACATGTGACAGAATGTACGTTTAATCTTGTTACCATTTTCAGTGGATTTAAAAACGATCGTTTTATGCGTTATGTTAATCTAGAAGATACTATTTTTTCTTTCTTCCTACTTTTTTTTTTTATATATAAACGATGTAAAGTTATAATTGATAATGTTAGGAATATCTCGTATCTATAATAGATAGTTTTATATATATATATATATTTATTTATTTATTTATTCTTTAATATTGTTAGGTTGCTCTTGTTTTCATTGTATTTTGTCATAATGAAGTTGTAACTCTGTATTTCTCATAATAATTGACGATATTATCTATCATCGTTTGGTATTATATTATTATTATTATTATTATTATTATTATTATTACTATTATTATTATTATTATTATTATTTCCATTGCGTTATTAATTTGAAGTTATCTACTTCCTATAAGCCTGAGAATGATCTTCGGATCACAAGTATTATTTTTTCTTTCTTATTCCTTTTTCTTTCTTTTTCTTTTCTCTTTTTTTTCTCTCTATCTATTCTTTAACAAGATTCCCGCAATTATTTTTTTTATACATATATACATACATACGTATATATGTATTTACTTATAATTTACACGACTCGTGCGAGCGAAGCTCGTTAATTCGAGCACGTCAATCATAATCGCTCAGTATATCACATTTGCACACAAGCTTAGTCGTTGTCATTAATTCTTCTTTACTAATCAAAGACGAATCGGTTCCTATATTCAGAAAGAGCGAGAAAGACCGAGAAAGATAAATACAGGTTGATTATAAATTAATAATTTATTTGAATATCTCTTTTATTAAAAATAATAGAAAAATAATACGTACATATATTAAAGAAAATTTCATTATATCGCGTATGAAATACAAAAAATTCGACTTCCGATTGAACAAAAAGTTTACACTGATTTGTAATTTTTCTTTTGGAACACGCTGTATATTTTTTTGTTTCTTTTATTGCTTTTAACAAAGGAAATATTAGACTGGCCTATATATTCTACATATACGTATATTTCTTAGATAAGATTATTTCTTGTCGACGACGATAGAAAGAAAGAAAGAAAAAGAAAAAGAAGAAACGAAAAAATATATTTTTTAATCGTTACTACAGGAAGCATAGTACGGATATTATACAATTTACCGCGTGTCGTGAACATTCCTATCGATATCAATATCGATCTCCAGTTTGGTATGTATCGATTTAAAAAAGAAAAAAGAAAGAAAAAGAAACAATAAACAAGTAGATAACAATCGTTCAATAATATCACGTTCAACGAACTTGATCGATTCAAGATAGAAAAATAAATTTTCTTTTCCCCCATGAAAATTTGGCTATATAATTTTTCGACGATTCAAAGAGGAAAGGAAAGAAAATTTATTTCATTTTTCAATATTTCGTTGCATTAAAAGAAAGAACAAAAAAAAAAAATCGAAGGAAGGAAGGAAATGAAAAAGTACGTACGATAAAATAATTTATAGAGAAATATTTACTATTCCGCAAAGTTATACGAACGCTATTCTCTATGCGAACTTTTCCAAGAGTTTTAGATTCGAAAGTATTTTTTGAAAAAGAAGAAGAAGAAAGAAAACAAAAAGAAAACTTGATTCTTTCTTTCGGTATAAAATTAGCACCGACATATATACATACAGACATCGAGAAGTTATTGCTGGTTAAATATCAACGATCTATTTCTATATTCGATTTATACAAATGTCAGGAGAATGAACGTTGAATGGATCGATGAGTTGTAGTAGAGTAGGTCGTAAAGTTGCATATTCCCTTTAAGCCATTTAAAGATCGACCTGTGAACGCCCTTTGGAGAGAAAGAGAGAGCTATAAAAATTAGTTTTGAAATGCATACGCTATACCCGACGCAATACGCTATATTTCTTAACATACTCTTTTTTATTTTATCAAACGGAAACAAGACGAAACGTAAATAAAAAAAAGTCTACAAAAAGGAACAAGTTATTGAACGTTTCAAAAAAAAAAAAAAATAATAAACCCCCGAAAGAAAGAGAGAGATATACGACCTTTCTTGTTCAGTCGGTAAAGTGCATATCGGCTTGAAAGTAGCGCCACCTGGCGTGAAAGGGGGGAACCATTTGCTTACTACGACGCAAAGGAGGGAGACATTGAAAGGCAACATGGCGGATTGATCCAGTCGCGGAACGTTTCGTACTAACGTTCTGATGGGTATCTCCAGAAGTGATTTTTTCCAATTAGAATAAAACAGTGCCTTTGGAAGGATCGTTGTCGTTCGTTAAAGCAAATCATAAGAAACGTCATTTGCAAAAGGCTATTGAAATTTAGTTTGAAGGTTAATTACGTTGTGTTTTCAAGAATGTCTTATTTGAGCCATCAGCGCGAAATACTGAAGGGTTGATATTACATGCGATTAAGGATCGCTTTTTGAACGATAGTTCGTTATTGAATGGTAAATATATATATATAATATACTTAAAAAAATTTTTATTATTAATATATAGTATATATGTATATGTATATATATATAAATATATATATGTATATACATATGTTTAAATATATATAGTTATAGATATATGTAATGTGTGTGTGTTGCACCGGCTTCGCGATAGTCTCGTCATCGTGCATTGTCGATGTCGTTGGCATCGACGATTGGGGCGGTGGGTCTTTCGAACTCAACGCTGATTGGTCGAATCTCTGGCGTAAGCTTTTGTTTTATGACGATAGTACCCTCGAGATCGCGGGATTATAATTTTTTTTCTCCCTTTTTTACAATCTTTACGCGTAAGTGCGCGCGAGCGCGCACGAGCACACCCCTGTGAACCTTCTTATCGTGTTATTTTATTGTTTTCTCTCTCTCTCTCTCTCTCTCTCTCTCTCTCTCTCTTTCTCCCTCTTTTTTGGCGCGTTTTTTTAAACGTATTTAGAAAAATTCAAGTAGTATTAGTAGCAATGAAATATCGTGGTACAAAACGAAGGAGATATTTATTACTTGCATGATTTAACGCGTAATATATTTTGTCTTTAAGATGAGTCATTACGAGTATATTTGTAGTGTATGACGATAAGAATTTAATCTATTCCCTCATTTTTTCTTTCTTTCTTTTTTTCTTTTCTTTTTTGTTTTTTTTTTTCTTTTTTTTTAATTTTATACGAGAGTAATGAATACGAAAGAGAGAAGAATAATCCAAGGTCAAAAAAAATTACGTAGTACAGTAAGCTAGTAAGGTTTCATTCGCATTAAGAAGTTTTACGAAGTTTTATAGATAAGTTTGTCCAAAACTATTTTTAAATATATATATATATATATATATTTTAAGCAATAAATTCATATTGAATACAGTTCGATTAGGAATAGATAAACACAAATAAGATAATAGAAAATGGACAAAAATGGTATTAATCGAATCGTAGAAAAAAGAAATTCACATTTTAGTGCAGTTCTTGACCGTGAGTTTTAGAATAAAACGAAAACGCTTAACGATCCTTGACATCGTTACTGGCCATTGTTTCTGCTAGTCTTATTGGAAATATGGTATTATGTAAGTGTTGTACATAAAATTGCATATGTATGTACGTACATTCGCGATCTGTTTTTAAGGCAACGGACGAGGTTACGTTAGGGTTTTCTTTTTTCTTTCTTTTTTTTTTTCTTATATATTATATATATATATATATATATATATATATATATATATATATATATAAGAGAGGCAAGATCGTGACACATGACCTCTATCTTCTCATATAACCTCTCTTTCTCTCTCTCTCTCTCTGTCTCTCTCTCTCTCTCTCTCTCTCTCTCTCTCTCTCTCTCTTTCTCTGTGTCTATCTGTTTCTTTCTTCTCTATGTGTTGAGATATCACATTATTACATAGTTGAATAGAAAATATGTATATCTAAATGACAAGTATTAAGTTTACAAGATAAACGAGTAAATTGTGTATGTGTGTGTATATTACGTGTATATATGTATACACATAGATACATAAATAACTCCATCGCGTGTAAACACAGACTGATTTTTAATCGGTCTATTTCTCTCTGATGTATTTATACCATCCTTATTTAAATGCGAAAGGCTTCACGGATTTCATACTATCAGTTTGGTTGGTGCAAAGTCTTATGCAAGACTGAAGCAAACCTTACCTTTAACCCTCCCCCACACACATACCTTCCTCTCACCGAAGGAAATCAATAATCACCTGTATCTTTTGCACCTTTATTTTGTTTCTGGATAGTCTTATTATACAAATTTAGAGATCCAAGAAGAAGACAATAGAATATGCATGTATATTCATATAACTCTATGTTTATAAAAGCACTTATATATATATATATATATATATATATATATATATAATATTTTTTGTTATAAGCAAAAATTATTAATACATTTAATTTTGTCAGATTTTTTTATTTAAAATAGTACATACAAAATATATACAAGTTAATGATTACAAAAGTAACCTATGTTATATACATATATTTGCTTATATATATATATATATATATATATATATATATATATGATTATAAATCATTAATACATTAAATTGTATTAGACGCTACTTTCGTAATTAATAGCAAGAGTTATGCAAGTTTACGAAATAAATCGTTGGTTCGATTCAATGAAACAAAAGTAGTCTTTGTAATCTTTAACGCGGAATATTTAGAAACACTTAAATTTCTAATCATTTAATCCCATGTATCATCAATGATGGAGGACCGTTGAATTAATGACTAAATTGCATCAGTATATTACATACTACGGTATCGATCGTCTATATATATATATATATATATATATATATATATATATATATATATATATATACGTATACAGTTATAAGATATCATGTTCGTATATACACGGAAGTAAAAGTAAGTTGAATCTATAGTTACACGAAATAGGGTCATTTGTATTACGTCAAGACTTTAGATAATTGAAATTAATTTTCTGATAGAAAGATAAAAAGATAAAAAGATAGACAGATAGAAAGATAGAAAGACAATGAATGAGAGATAGAAAGATAGAAGGACAGTGAATGAGAGAAAGAAAGAAAGAGAGAGAGAGAGAATGAACTAAAAGCTTTATTTAAAGGAAACGTTTTCATATTGAAATTCAATATCGTCACTCATGTAATATACTCGTAATAACATTTTCATGATATTTGAACAAACATAAATACAAACGTACGTACATAACATACATATATACATATATAGATCGATGTTTTTCATTCGGTTAAATTTACAATCCCGATGCAGCACGCATATTGTATTACATTTCGAATTATTTAATGGACTGTTTTATGTTCGTTACTTGAAACAACCATATTCTATAATCAGTGTCATTATTATTTATGGAAGTTTAGTTTAACAATTGGACATAAAAAATTGGTATTGTTTAAAGTTATTGAATAAATCAGTTTAATAATAGTAATATACATATATATATATATATATATATATATATATATATATATATATATATATATATATATATATATAGTGTATTCGTTCGTAAATATCCATCCAGAAATATCACGCAATTGAAGTTAGAAAAAAAAAGTTTAATAAAAGAAATTTGCACGAGTCTGAGTCAGTTACAAAGTACATGCAATTTTTCTTTTGGTTTTTATTTACTCGTGACCTTTTTGGTTCACAAGGGTCAACGTAGTTTTTTTTTCTTTCTTTCATATTTATATAGTGGCGGTCATTTGTAATCGAAGTCATATCTAATAAATAATTGCTATTATTCATCGTTTAATCGAGATAATCGGCAACTTAAATAATATGGTAGTTGATGATAATTTGAGTAATTAACGATCGTCTACATAATATTTTGAAAATGGTTCCTTCCAACAGAATCAATTGATTTTTTCAATTTCTTCAATTAAACGAATGTTTCATCAATAAATAATGTGTTTGCATAAGATTGAGTATATGAATCGAAGTATATGAATCTGTTCAATTAATTCGTTGAATGTCTTGTAAACGATCCATAGTAATGAATTTTTTATTGGATATGATTTTTGATCGCAAATAACCACGAGCTATATACATAAATATGCAAAAAAAGGAACGTATAAAAGAGCGTATCCATTAGAAAAAAGGAAGGATGGAAGGAAGGAAGAAAGAAAGAAAAACTGTTAACCTTCATAACACGAAAAGGTCGCAAATAAAAGAAAAGAAAAGAAAATAAAGAAAAAGAAATGTTTACATGCACTTTGCAGCTGACTCATAGCCGTAGAAATTGTTTTTCTTCAACCAGTTACGAATTATATGGACAAACAATCTGTATACAATACACACACACACATACATAGCTTAACATCAATATATAAAAAAAAAAATCGACGATATATAAATAATGAAATAATTAAAGTATAATCAAAGATTTGGTTGTTCCAAGTATTTAATCAATTGACTAAACAATTATAATAAACGATTAACGTATGTGTAAAGAAAGAGAGTAAAAATCATGGCTGTGCGATAGAGAGTAACATGCATTTTTCCTATGAATGATAAATGTGATATTGTTAACGTTTATCAAGGACGATATAAGGGTTAAATTAATGTAAATAAAATTCGGGGGTATGGAAGTGGGTAACGAAATGGGTATGGTAGTTTTTGGTGTTGGAGTTGGGGTCCGTGTAGGGCCTCTATTGATGTACCCTGGAGGACGAGGAAAAAACAGATAAGCAAAGCTGGAGTGCCAGGTTGGAGGAAATCGAAGAGGAAGCAACCTCTTCGAGTCATCATCATCATCCTCATCATTATCATCATTTTCAACATCAGTATCATCATCAACAACAAGTCCAACAACAGCAACAAAAAGTACAACCGCAACAAGAACAACAACAGTATCAACATCATCAACAACAGGAGGATTCTCAGGAGGATGATCCTTACGAATACGACGAGGACATCAGACCTTCGACGTCCTCCGTCTCTTCTGAGTTTGATTCAACTTCTGAGAGCTATGAAAACGAAGTGGCTCGAGTTCTTCGTCTCGAGACATATTATTCACAAACGGGTTCAGTACCTAACAACGTGCCTACTACTAGAGTCAGCGCTCCTTGCTGGGACTGCAAGAGTTGTGTCGAAGGGACGCCATTGTTTCTTCTTGGCTCGCCGACCGACACACCCTGCACTTGCATATCCTGTCAGTACTCTTAATCTATCAAATCAAATACAGTCTTCTCTAGCATTCGATTGTATTTATATATATATATATATATATATATATATATATATATATATATATATTTTTATTTTATCGTGAACATGGGAAAAAACAATCTGATGAATTGATATTCTTCTTAGACGTTAGGACGAGTTTTCTTCGTCTTTTTTATGACGACTTTATAAACGCATGTTAAAATGCTTAGTTTCTTGCTGTATTCATGAAAGTATGAACAAGTAGGTAATTCGATGATTCTTTGCTACGAATACTCAAGCAATGTTTGACTTGTTTGTCCTTCTTTTTTCCTTCGTTACATCGTGCCAAACCAATAATTGCTCGAGACTAATAAAAGATAACGTGACGATAAATTGACTAGATCGCAGGTAGTACTACTACGTATCAGTGTGTCCTTGACTCTCTCTCTCTCTATCTATCTATCTGTCTATCTATCTCTCTCTTTCTTTCCTTCACACTCTGTCATAATCGTCGTGTTCACCACGACCACAGATTTTCCTTATTCTTATTGGACGTTACGAGCACGCGAGATTTACGTTGAGATTTATCAGTAGTGAATAGAACATTATTTCCGATTACGAGATATGAAACGTTAATAGATGGATGTTTAAAGAAATTATTTAGAGAATGAGATTCGTATTTAATTTTCGAATTCACGTGAATACGCGTCGAGCTTACCGCCGCCATATTTTGTCATTCGTTTAAATCCATATCAGTTATATATATCAAACGCTTCTAATTTTGTCTGTTTCTTTGATGATTTATATAATTTATATAAATATATTACTTATATAAATCTAATAATGATTGTTTTTTTTTTATGATAAAAATTTATTTCATTAGTATAATACATACATATATGAACATGTTAATATATAACATAAAATTTATATTTAATATAAATATAAATTACATTATGTGTGTGTGTATATATATATATATATCTATATATAGAAATTAACAAAGAAAAAAGAAAGATAAAAATTGTCTGTAAATAAGAATGACGCAAAAAAAAATGGCGGAGATGTCTGGCACGATAAAAAAGCATATGAAAGCCTCACCCCCACCATATTCCATCTTCTCCATATTTTGTCACGTGACAAAACACGAGAAGATCGTAAGGTTATTCAAACTTCACACCTTTATCGAATGAAAACTCGTCTGCGTCGTCATGTTTACTTATAATAATTAATAATCATTCTCATTATTACGTATGTACACAATTTCGATGCTTCTTTTTTGAAATTAACGCTGCCTGACAAAAAATAATATATGTATATATATTTTGCCGAAGGACACGGTGCATTTTCTACAAAATGCTCATGCGTCTTTTAACACGCATATACCCACACACACACACACACACACACACACATACAGACACATGTGTACGCGCGTTCGTGCACACACGCATGTTTATTATTCTTTTTCGCACATGCCACTGTAAATATATCAACTGCTTTGTCTAATACAATGATTGCTATTGCATTTTGCTCACGTTTATCTTCTTTGTTTTTATTGAATTATCATGTACTATATATTATGCATATTTATAGTACGTATATTATTCTGTAGTGTATAAATATTACACGTATTATTATATACACTACTTTGAAGTATATAAATATTATGCATATTGTTACATATACATATTGTATATATACATATATATATATGAAGAGATTACTTATAGCTTGTGCAATATATATGTATATATTATATATATATATATAGTTTTATTATATATACTAAATATATATAATTATATATATATTAGTATATAATATTACTATGTATAATATATATATATATATATATATATAATATACTAGTATATACACTAAAATTATATTATACTAATAATATTAGGTATATATATTATTATATACTGTTGATTTATATACATATACTAGGTAAACGAAGCTTCTATTCTATGACAAGAATTTATTACTTTTTATATTACTGAGAGATAAATAATTACTAGAAAAAAGTTTTCCTAAATTACTTTTAAAAGTAAGTTGTAGTAGTTTGCAAAGTTGTACGAAACGTCCTTTCGTTCTTTTTACATAATGATATGTAAAAAAAAATTTGATCGATAAGTATTCTTAGAAGGAAAAATATAATGTGTAATCTCTTATGTAATATCGTTAAAGTTTTATTGGAAAATATTTTTAGATGGAAACAAAAAGAAATGAAAGAAAAAAAAAAGGAATGCACGATAGTCGCTTACGTAATTTTTTATTTATGTGATAAGCAAACTACGTAAATTACGAAAATACATCGTAAAATGTAACGAGGTTTGAGAAAGAAAGAAAAAGAAGTATACGTATATTATTCGTATAAAAAAATCGTAATCGATTTTTCACGAAAGTGTTACATCGACCTGCATTGTTTGAGATTATTTTAGATTATCACTCGCGAGTGTATGGGCGTTCGCAGGATGAATCATTCGCTCCCCTCCTTACTTGGAATATTTTCACGGATTCCAGTCGTATTAGATTAGCCGTGCATCTAAACTGGTTTTCATGACAACATGAGAAAGGACTTTAACGCAACCGGTTTTAAATATCTCTAAGAAGGTTTGTGACATGTCGCGTTATGGTCAACGCAAAATCATTTTTATAAAAATCTTAAGATCCGTGATTGATCTTGTATTTTTATATATATATTTTTTTATTTTATCTTTTTTATTTTTTATTTTTGTCTCGCTTTTGTTTATGTTCCTTTTTTTTATGCGATACTCTCTTTTAAAAGGAAAAAAGAAAATCTTTTTAAATTCTATTTTATATTAATTTTATTTATATTAATTCAATTCCAATTATTTATTGAAAATTAATTACGACGATACATTTGAATATCAAGCTAGTTGTTTTGAAAAAGTAAAAGGAAAAAAGAAATTTTACGAAAATTAGGACAACAGAGCTCGATCTCAATAAAATTCAATTGAAAAATCTAAAAGAAAATTAAATCAGAAAATTGTACGATATAATTGATTGTACCGAAAGAACGGCATTTCAATGAAATTATTTTGTAAAATAAAAGGAACAAATCTACAAAAGTCAATTACAGTTAATTTCAACGAAATGTAAAAAAATACACACACACACATATATATATGCGTGTACAAATATATATATATATATATATATATATATATATATATATATATATATATATATATATAACAAATAATTCTACGTAAATTATTGATTAAACAAAATTATTTATTTATTTATTTGTTTATTTAATTTTATTTTACATTCCCCTTTTCACTTATTATTTCTTTATTTCATTAATTTAACTATAATTATCTATTAACAAAATAATTATGCCGAGGCAGTTGAATTTCAACGATATTATTTTAACAAAGATAAATGAAAACGAAAAAAGAATTCTATGAAAATTAATTACTGTTTCTGAAATGAAATTCATTTGGAAAATTTAAAGTAAGAATAAATCAGAAAATTGTACAATATTATTAATTAAATCGAGACAGCTGAATTTCAATGAAATTCGTTTCGAAAATTCCAAAGAAAAAAAGAAAGAACAAATGAAAGAAAGAAAGAAAGAAAAAAAAATGTCAAGGAGAATCTTAGCCAGTTACTTTCATCAGAAAAGTATGATGAAGGTCGTCGACCATATATCACCAATGTGTTCCTGATCACCTTCTACCGGTAATACTGGTTCGTCCAGGTAAAAGGGAAGGAAAAGTACCAACGCCTGAGGGAAAGCATTCATAATAATAATAATGATAATAATAATAATGATAATAATAATGAGAAGAAAAACATCGGGCTAGTTTTCGATATAATCTTAATGGAGAGAGTCGATCTTCCATTTAAAAGCTCGATCAGTGTCGTAATCATCGTTAGAATCTAAACGAGTTTATCCCTTCTAGAAAATGATAATGACGTTCTCCGTTGTGAAATGACCTATTTGCCCTTCGAGAGGAGGAGACTACACATGCGTTCCTTTCGAAAGTAACATTCCAAAAGATAAACGATACTTTTCGAATGGATTTCTCGTGTTAAATTTTGTTTCATTTCATTTTTGTTTTCCTTTTTCTTTTTCTTTTTCTTTTTCCGTTCGCTTGATCGATATTAATATAATATAATTAATTATTCACAACAAGAAATGGATAAATGAATGAATTAATTATTCGTCAAGAATTTCATTTTGTTAATTAATTTTATTTATTCTTAATACGTCGAGTTGAAAAATTAATATATTAAATATAGGTATATTTAATTTATTTGTATATGATATATTTTTTTTTAAATTATATTAATATATTGGATTAATATATTTAAAAGAAATGTGTGTGTGTAAACTTAATAATATATAATAATGTACAATAATGTATAAACTCTAATATTATTTGTTACAATATATAAGATATACATACACATTAAAAAGATATATTAGAATTATTAGCTAGAACAGTCTATAATTATCATTATAATTATAGTAATCCATAACTATTATTTTTAATATATCATAAAAAAAGATATTCATATTTAATATATACTATATATCTACTATATATTATAATAAATATATCTAAAAGTATAGAAAAGAAATTTTAATATATTAAACAATAATAATTACAATACTAATACTAATATTAATATTAATAATAATAATAATAATAATAATAATAATAATAATAATAATAATAATAATAATAATAATAATAATAATAAT
The DNA here is from genome assembly GCF_905475345.1 of Vespula vulgaris. Lineage (NCBI taxonomy): Eukaryota > Metazoa > Arthropoda > Insecta > Hymenoptera > Vespidae > Vespula > Vespula vulgaris. The sequence continues at coordinate 4,332,582 of NC_066588.1, forward strand.
AATAATAATAATAATAATAATAATAATAATAATAATAATAATAATAATAATAATAATAATAATAATAATAATAATAAGAACAACAACAACAACAACAACAACAATAACAACAATAATAATAACAATAACAACAACGATTAATAATTCAGTTACTTTCTCTAAAATGACAAAGTCATTAAAATAAAATAAAATAAAATAAAATAAAATAAAATAAAATAAAATAATAAGGAAAGAAAAAGAATTCAAATTCCAAATGCGTAATCGATGAAAGAAAATACTTTGAAAATAGTGACCAATTTCTTTGTACATTTATTGTTAAATATATCAATTGTTATATTTTTAAAATATAACAATAGGCACATATATATAATACATGTGTGTGTTGCGTGGCTTGCGCTCACGCGAACCATTCAACACGTGCGATTGCATTCTCTCAGTTACTATGACGCCAGGTAGAAGATGCGTCTGCGCCAGAGTCGGCTCAGTCTCTCCTGGATCGATAAGTTGCAAGAGTTAATTCAGATGCTGCCGCTACGGTGGTGGTAGTAGTAGGGTTGGTAGTGGTAGTAGTAGTAGTGGTTGATGGTTAGTGGTGGTACTGGTACTGGTACACTCCACTATCTAAACTTCGCTACGATAGAAGGAGGGAACGCTCAAAATCTTCGACCATCTTCGTTGTTTCATTCGTTTTGTTTTTCTTCATACATTTCTGCTCGAGCTTAATATCATAATACACACACAACAAGTAACACGGGCGCGCACAGTTTACCCAAAAGTTTAGAATTTTTAATAGAAGAATTTTTAATAGACGAACCTAACCAACGCGCACGATTATTTACTCGACGATTCTTCAAGATGGATTAACGATGATCCATGGATCTGCCTGTTGAATCTCCTTTTAATATTGTTCTTTATAAGTGATATATAATAACCACAGAGTGTATTGACCGATCTATTCGTATGATCGAAGAAAATAAAAATGTGAAAAATCGAAGAGATAAGTGACTTGATTGTTTACATATGAGAAAGCATGATCATTGCTTGTTATTAAAAGTTTCATCCATTGTTCTCAGCTATAATAGTGTTCTTTGAATTCTACGCGTAAGAATTTCTCGTTTACAACATGTTATCGCGTACTCTCGGTGCATTTACTATGCGTGGACGAAGATCTTCTTCCACTAATAATGGGGATAATCAAAGTATGTTCAATCTGGACGCTTCAGGTAATTTTATTTAAGAGAGATTGTCGAAATTAATTTAATAAATAAAATTGGAAAAATTGAAACAATAAAAATTAGCTGATTAAGTTTGATAAATTCTTATGGGAGGTTAGATAATTTTAAACGGTATATTTAACATTGCTTGCTGACCCGTTATAATTGATATAAATAGTTAAGATAGAATCGATTTTTGTTCGAAGCTCACGTGTGTTGAAGAAGAAATTCCCGATAAGTTACGTATTCCTATTTTTAAAAATAAATTCGTATATGTGATACAAACTCGACCGCCGCATATATTAAAAAAAAAAAAAAAATTCTGAATATGTCGAATATGAATTCTATTCTATCGTTTTAATTCTCGACGCAAGATCGTGAGATCTAAATCACAGTAGATCACTCCGTTGCACGTATTTATTTTCTTTTTTCTTTTCTTTTCCTGTTTCTTTTCAGCCTCTTCGCAATTTTATATACAAATTGATTTATTTTTTGTAAAATTCAATGTACATATACATAATATTAAAATTCAATGTCTTCATTAAATATAATTACATAGACACACACACACACACACACACACACATATTTATATATAGTATAAATAAAGTACAAAGACGAATCAAATATTATTTGTTTTAGTTCTATGCAGCAACCGGGTGAGCCAAATGACCAAGACCTATAATGACATTGAGGCAGTTACAAGGCTTTTGGAAGAGGTAAAAAAAAAACTGAACAATACATCCACTTTGCATTTGCATTCTCACAACATTAAATGTATCTTATATATATATATATTTTTTTTATCATCGCGTAGAAAGAAAAAGATTTGGAATTGACCGCACGTATTGGTAAGGAACTGCTGACGCACAATCAAAAACTTGAAAGTACTGTGAATGCCCTGGAAGCTGATTTGAAAGAGGCAAACGAAAAGATTACGCAGTTGAATCATGAATTGTTCAAAAAAACCGAACTTATTCAGATACTTACAAACGATGTTGACGAGTCAAGCTCCGAAGGTGGTACACCAACAGGTTTGCGTGGTATCAACTTGGACATGATGCAAAGGAAGATAAGTACCTTGGAAGATGAGAACAAACAATTACGTAATGAATTTTCCAAGTTGATACATGAAACTAATGATACCGAGGAACAGGAGGCCCGTCTTGTAAAGGATATTGCCGCTCAACTCGGTTAGCATTAATAATATTATTTCATTAGCAATAATTAAATATTGAAATCATATAAAAGGTTTGAAAGATATAAATGTCACCATATAAATCGTAATATCGTTAACAGCAAATGCCAATATGGAGGCGGATGGTATGGCCGAGGAGCTTGGTCGACAAAAAGAAGAAAATAGGTTACAACACGAGCAAATAGTTAGCCTTACCGCTAAATTAGCTGAAACTGAGCTCAGGTTAGCTCAGCTCATGGCTGAACATGATGAGGTCGGTGCGACTCTAGTCATTACCAGAGATAATCAGAACACCCTTGCCAGTGAACTTGCTGAATTCAAGGAACGATACGCCGAGGTATTATCAAAAAATTTATACATTGTTCTTTACAACTTGAAATAATAGCTGATACAACAATGGTAGTTCTTGTAAAAAAGAAAAGAAAAGAAATAAAAAACGATAAAAATATAACTGAACTCCTTTTCTCTGTCTGTTAGGTTGTAAATCTGCTATCTGAAACGCAAGAACAATTGCGTAAACAAAGAAAGCGGGGAATGCCAACCGTAAGAGGTGGATCGTTGTTTCCTTCGATGGGTGCTGCGCCACAGCCAGACTCGATAGCTTCGGAATTGGAATCATCTCTATATTCGGAGCTGAGTCTGGATTCTGGTATCATTACTGATCGAACGTACGTTACATTTCATTATTTACTTCTATACTTACAAACATCTATACATATATATTATATCAATGAGAACTTTTTTTTTTAATACAATTTAGACCAACATACAAGAAAGTATTCGAAACGGTCCGTTGTGCCTCTCGAGCGTCTTACACGAGTGCAGATATGAATCAATTCCCTCGAATAGGTTCTATGACAACGTCAACTTTGTCGAGTGGTTCGATGGGTCCACGCATGAGTTGTGGCCAAGTTAAATCTAATATGCCTTATGGTTTTACGAGTTTGGATTCGACTGGACACAGTGAAAGCGAAGGTTCCCTTTTCACTGAGTTTGATGATTACCCGTATGTATCGTTTACCGTAGAGCAAATACGTACAACGGATATTTAAAAAAAGAAATCGCTTCTAATAATTGTTTTATCTTTTTTCTTTTTCTCCCCCATTTATTACAGAGGACCACAAAGGATTGGAGTACCTGGTGCACCAGGTGCAGCGGATTTGGAAGCAGCTCTACGTCGGTTGACACCAGCAGAAGTGTTAGCAAGACGAGCATGTTTAAGTACTGGTGCTGGATATAACTATGATTACGATGGTGGTATCCTACATTCACCGCCAACCTTTTTACCGTTTGGTTGTCGAACACCTGACAGTATAATGTCAACTGGTAGCAGTGGTAATCTGAGCGGTTTCAGTGGTAATACTGGAAATGCTTGGAGAGTTCCAGAGAAATTACAGATAGTAAAGCCAATGGAAGGTTCACAAACCCTACATCATTGGTCGCAATTGGCTACGCCTACTTTAGGTGGTTTATTAGAAGATAGGCCAGGTGTTAGAACACGTGGTGGGCGTGGTCTTGAAGATCTTGGTTTGTTGACCTTTACATTGTCGGATTTAGAGGAAGATGAGGAATATGCGAATCCTGGTAAGCTCTTCCAAGATACAGGCTCGGTTTATACCTTTACGAATAGCACGGTACTTCATCCGGATGAACATACAAGCGTGACACCAAGTATCGTGGGTAGTCGGGTCGCAACAGCACCTAGTAGCGCTGGAAATTCCGGAAAAAATAGTCCTCGTACTCGCAGCCGAAGTAATTCTACCTCGACGTTCTCGACGACTCTTGGTCTGGCTAAGATGCTCAATGAGAGAGGAATTAAGGCTGTGACACCTTCCTGTGTAGGTACTTCCTGTGGGGCGACACCTAGCGGCGAAAGAAATTTCATACCAACAGCAACGCCATGTAATAGCCCGGATGCTAGCCCGCCAGCAACAAGATCTACATCACCACCGCCGCAGTCATCGCCACAGCAAGAAAATACTTCTCTGTCGTTTAGTCTGCTAAGTAGCGGAGCTGAATTGTTGAAACGTACATTCAGTAGCGATACCTCGCAATCGCAAATTAATAAAAGAACCAGAACGCCGAAACCTGCGTTGACGAGATCAGAGAAAAAAGCATTAACCGGTATACGATTGGTTGAGAAACTCGAAAGAATAGGAATCGATGCTATAATGTCAACGACAGTCGGCTCGTCGATCTCGCCGTTGGCACTTCAGGGTGCTTTGTATACGCGACGTTCGATGAAGAGTCCAATGGCACAACTGACCTTCCTCAAGACCTCGATGCCTTCCAGCATCAGTCAGGAAAGATTGTTCTCGCCTTCGTTAGCCTCGTCCTCTTCTAGCGTCGTTTCTGAATCTAGTTCAAGTCCGACATTGGAACATATGAATAATAGTAAGAGGATGAACGATGATAACGTCGATGATGCTGGTGCTTCGGTTATGTCATCTGGTAATTCTAGTTCAGATTCGCCTATAAGATCATTGATAATCGAATGTGCGTTAGGTACTCAACAAAAACGCGATAACGACGGTAGTAAACCAACTAGATCGGATTTAGGTAAAGTCAAAGGTGCAGCTAATACCACAACACCAGTTACCAGAGAGTCCATTACTCAATCCGCCCTCGGTTCTATCAGTTCACTTTTCTTTGGACGCAAGGGTGGTCTTTTGTAAAAAAAAAAAAAAAAGAAAAAGAACAAACAAAAAAAAAGAAAAAAGAAATTTTTCCTCCTTTTCCATTCTTTCTTTCCTTCCTTCCTTTTTTCCTTTCTTCCTCCTTTTTCCTTCCTTTCTTCCTTTCTCCCTAACTTCTTTTATCTTTATTTTTTCTTTTTGTTCCCATTCGATTAGCCTTCGAGCTAACGATGAGTCGAACGTCGTAGTCAAAGTTTTAGCGGATTAATGGGTAACTTGGTACTTTGGTAGAAACAAAATGGTTCCGTTCGTTCGTTGGTTGGTTCGTTCGTTCGTTAGTTCGTTCGTTCGTTCGTTCGTTCGTTCGTTCGTTCGTTCGTTCGTTCGTTCGTTCGTTCGTTTGCATGTTCAATTAAAAAAATATTGAACATTGCTCGTACTATTACAAACACATTGCATTGCTCTCATCTCTGCGACACTTAATTTTCGATCATCGATCGGATCAGAATATATGTATATGTATATATACATATACATAAAACACAAAGACACACACACACATACATATACATATTTTATTTTTTGATAAATACTTAATTCTTTGCAGTCCGACGTTTCTTCAGTTTTGAAGACTATTTATTTTCTTTTTTAACATATGTCGAATATATTATAAATACATTTTCCGTGAAGTTAATAAGATTTGTAATTTGTATACTTGAATATCTCTCAGGGTATTCATCTTAATTTAATTTATCACTGAAGGTTTTAACTTTAAACAAAATATCATTCCAATTAATACTTGGATTATCGATATGCCAAAGAAAAAAAGAAAAGAGAAAAAGAGAAAGATGAAAAAAAAGGACAGGAAAGAAAAGAAAAAGAAAATTGCCATCGGACAGCAAAGCATTAATACTTTTAAGAAGCATTAATTAGATTCCTAATAATAATCCTCCTTATCGGTACAGAACATATGACTCTTTTTAGTATTGATCAACGATCATAGTGAAAATCTTTTAGTCTAAACAAGAAGGTCGAGTAAACAAGAAGAAAAACAAAAAAAGAAAAAGAATTTAAAAAAGTTATATATATATATATACATATACATATACACACATATATATATGTATATATATATAACAAATAAATATACGATCAATCGTTATGTATTCACCACGATGATCGTAGGAGAGCAATATAATTCTATACGTATATGCTGATGATGATGATGATGATGATGACGACGATGATGATAATAGTAATGATGACGTAAATAATAAAAATGGCGTGCCACTGATTAAACGCGAGGGTGATCACTTCGGTCATATCTAACTGATGGCATAAAAAATATATTGCGAAGAAACGAAGGCTGCTCATATTAATGTATATAAGGACAAAGTTTTACCGCTAGTAAGTTAGGAAAATGCGAATTTATCGTAGAACAAGTAAACGTGTGATTTCAAAAATGATTACAGTTTTAAAACTATAATTTTATTATTGACAATGACGACGCTACGACGAGGACGAGGACGACGATGACGACTACAACGACGAGTTTTTAAAAAAGTTTGATGATGCGAGAACAAATTTTTTCTTCTTTTTTTTCCAAAGCACAAATATAACTTTTATTATTATTATTATTATTATTATTTTCTTAGATTTTTTTTCGGTGCTAATTTATTTTCTTACTGTTTTCCCTTTTTTTTTCTTTCTTTTTCTTTCTTTTTGTTTCTCTCTTCTTATTCATTTTTATTCTCACTATTACTTTTTTTTTATTATTATTATTATTATTATTATTATTATTATTATTATTATTATTCATATTCATATTCATATTATTGTTCTCTTGAATATTTGTTATTTTTCATCGGTTCCATACTCCTAATGACGAACGTATGTATCTATATACGTACGTATGTACATATACATATTTATGTACATAAGTACATATATAGAAATATATTTTCTTCAGGACACAGAACCAGTCGAATTATCGATGCTATTGTCACTCTTTGTATATTGAAGATTGTACATTTAGCATTTCGATTCGATCGAGTCGTGTTAAATATTGTGTATGCGTTTAGAAAATTATTAAAAAAAAAAAAGAGAAAAAAAAAAGAAAAATTACGAAAAACATGCCGTTATAATCTTTCTCAATCTTTTTTATTTTCTATCCTTCTTTCTTTCATTTTTTTTTCTTTTTCTTTTTATTTTATCCTTAATTTATTCTCAATTTTATTTCGATAGATAGTCTCTATTATTTTATGTATAAAGGCAAACCAAACAAATGTATTATAGCGTCGGGTGTTTAACGTTAACAGAAAAAAAAAAGAAAAAAAAGAGAGAGATAGAAGATAAATAGATAGATAGATAGAGAAAGAGACAGAGAGAAAGAGAGAGAGAGAGAGAGAGAGAGAGAGAAAAGCAGAAGAAAAAGAAGAAAAAAATAGCCGACAAAAAATGGAGCCTTGTACATAAAACGTACAAAGTATAATAAAATTATGTTGGAAATCTTAAACATAAACCTGAGTTACTACCGTTCGTCTTCTAAGCTCTTCATTATTATTATTATTATTATTATTCTTTTCTATATATTTCTTTCCTCTTTTTTTTTCTTTTCTTTTTTTTTTTTTTTAGTTCTTTCCTTTTCGTTGGATTCCTCCGAAGAAATGGCCTAAGAAATTTTTTGCTTAGAATAAGAGAACAAAAATGAACGTAACGTAACATTGTTACAACCAAAGAAATACTTCGACGGATACTTTTTATAGGCTGAAAACAAATGTTCCCTCTTGTTTTTATTTTTAATTTAATTTTTAACTTTTATATACATATATATATATATATTTTTCTTTTCTTTTTCTTCTCTTTTTTAATCTCTTTTCCAATTTCCTCTACAGTGTTATATTTTAACGAATTCATTTCTTCTTCTTCTTCTTCTTCTTCTTCTCCTTCTTTTTTCTTTTCTTTTCGTTACTCTTCGCGTATAAGCGAAAAGATATCGAGAGTGTGAGAGAGAGAAAAAAAAAGGGAACAACCGAAGAAAAAGAAAACTATATATCACGAGAAATGGAAATGGAAATGAAAAATGAAACTAAATATAAATAAATAAATATGATAACCGAATGTGCGGCACGAGTGAACTTAATGAAATGAAATATGTCGTGATCCAATGGGTGACTTGCTAAGAGGATTTAGAAACGTAGAATCCACGAGAGGCGCCATTTTTTCTTTTTTCTTGTTTCTCCTTTTCGAAATTTTATAGAAATATTTCTTCTAATTTTTAACGCGATCGGTAACATTACAGACACGTTAATCATTACATTATTATTAATGATTATTTCAATCCTTTACAATGTTCATCGCGACGATCGCCTTGAATCAATAATACAAATCGTTTTTGTATTATTCCAAATTTTCCAATTCTTTTTCAACCTTCCTTTTTCTTTTTTTAAAATTTATTGGAGGATTCTACGATCTAAACAATTGTATCACAGAAATATTAAAGTAATTACATCGAGCATAAAAAATAAAATCAATGCACAATTCGTATTACTTATCTATTGAAAATATGATGAGATGATAAAACAATGAAACAACTATCGTTTTGCGCATAATTCTCGCTCAAAATGTGACTAATAGTAAAATACCGATTTGACTACATATGTTGCTTCCGATTTTCAAGTCTCCAATTATATATACGTATTTATGTATTTATATATGAATACATATATATATATATATATATATACATATATATACATATATATATCTATTTATGTTTATATTTATATGTATACGTATATATAAAGTGAAACACACGAACGAATATTGACCTACGTATCGTTATTACGCGATAAATCTAATAGATATAGCTTAGAAGTTCGAAACCGAGGCCTTAGAATAATCCATAAATCCTTATTTTATGTATGTATGTATTTATTTATTTATTTCTGTGACTAGTCCTCTCCGAGAAAAATGAAACAAGGAAAAAAAAGAAGATAATTAAAAATGTAATAAAATGAGTATCGTTCTCGAAACGATAGGATAGTGTATGTTTGACTTTTTTGTTTTTTTTTTTTTTTTTTTTTTAAATACCGATCGTTTTGATTCCACATATACGATCGCGCCTGTTCTATCCTCCCATTCCCCAACCCACCTCGCTAATTCTTTCAATTTGTCAATTCGTTGAAAGAGAAAAAAGAAACACTTTTTGCATTTGTTATTTAAAAAGGAAAAAAAGGGTGATCGGAGATGGGAATACGTACGTAAAATTAGTTAAGATTGATAAGAAAGTGTTTGCACTGTAATGAAAAGAATTGTTGCAATAGCGATCTGTGTGCGCAGTACATACCTCCAAATCGAACAATAAATATATTTAAGTATAATGAAATGTTGTTATTCATACCTTCGGATTAATTTTGCTAATTGCTTAAGAGAAAAAAAAATTTTTTATACTTATTTTTATTATTGATTCATATTTATTTTTATTTATTGAAGTGCACGACAATATCACGTTCGAAACGATGATTCTTGATTAATGCTTAACTGACTTTATTAATGATACCACTTATATTTGTAGAAAAATAAATATTTTGTTACGTCTAACTTGTCATGCCTATTACAGTGAACTGTGCACGTGTAATACTCACACGAGATCTCCTTGAAAATTAATTACAAGAATATTTTATCTATTCATGTCCTATAGAATGCAATATCTATGATAGTAATTATGAAGATAATAATAATAATAATATGAAACGAAACGTCGATAATTTGTTATTCGGTCGATAAATTGCATTTTACTGTTACCGACGAATTTTACTCATTCGATAAACTAGCGAAAATTAAATTATTATCGACATTTTATTGCAAAACTTCAAAAGATGACGCTATACGAAACTTCTTTTAAACGAAAAATATCGAAAAAACGTTTACGTCACATTGAATCTAGGCGCAATTCTTTACCAATTTTGGTATCATTTTAAAGACGAATTGTTTAAGCGAGAATATAACTTTCTCGAGTTATTAAAAAAATTATATTTTTATATATAAATTATTCTCGAAAAAGCATTACTTTTTGACACTATTACTTTTGAAAGATAATAAATTTCATTGTTGATTTATATTATTATAAAACCAAGAGTGATGAATAGCTTTTAATCTACATATTTCATTTTATTCAAATATTAAAAAACAATAAAAAGAAACATTAATAACATGACATTTTAGTTAACTGATATTTTAAAAAAATCTGACTCATTAGTCGAATATATTATTTAGATTATGTCAAGGTTGACCCCATTCGGGCCAATTTTGAATTTGTGTGTACAAATTAAATCCAGGACTCACTGTTGCTTGTATTTGTCGAGCAGCGATCACACGAACATTTTCACGTAAGACACCTTGAGAAATACCACATCTGATCAATTTGTGTGCCGCGTTCAACATTTTATCGCTTGCATCTTTATCTAAAACAAAAAACAAATAAAAAAAAAAGAATATAAAGAAAAGAATATAATATTTTGCAATTGTATTTATCCTTTCTTTTAATTAGTTCGCAAAGTTATTAGCACACATTTCGTTTTTTTTTTTTTTCAAAATTACTAGCGTACCTTCAAAATTACCAATGAATGCTATGCCCACAGATTTTTTGTTATATCCATAAGTATGGGCACCTTCCTTCGTCCATCCTCTACCCTCGTAAATATTACCATCGCCACCGATTAGAAAACTGTCACCAAAAATTTTATTAAAAAATATTAAACCTTTCGCGATAGAAAAAAAGTTAAACAGGACATATGTTTCACTGCCATTTAATGCGTCACTATTTTTAAACATTTTTATTTACTATTTTAAATAAATGATCAGTACTTGTTATAAAATATCAGTACGTAATATATTACACTAATTAATAAAAAAAGCTGTCAGTATTCTAATTAAAATATTTATAAATACAATAATTGAACATCCTATATAGTACGATCGTTTATAATTGTCAAGTTCGCAAAGAAATGCTATCTAAGGAAATATATACTACGGGTAAACAAAGTCTATCAACAAAATGGAAAAAAACAAATATAGAAAGTGATAGTGATAGCTACAGCAATTATTATTACTGTTTCGTTTTCTAATTTTTTATTTGTTAATATAACTTTCAATACTCTCTAAAGAGTTGAATAACAAAAAAATAAATAAAAATTGTAACATAATTTTCTTGATTTGTCGATTTATCTACTTCCATAAAAAACAATTTATTTTCTATAATAATATTGATTTAATTGCCGATGTAATGCTGCGATATGAAGATTATGATTCTTTTATAATTTTTTTCTATGAAAACAAATAATGATATTATAATTTATTTCAATGTTTTCTTTTCGCGAATGGAAAATATATCTAACACAACGATCGCTGTAACTTTCTTTATATATAGATATATAGTATATAAAGAACGATATAGTTAAAAGATTAAATAAAAACTCTTTCTCTTTCGAATATCCAAATGTATGAAATCGCAAATTTTTGGGATACAGAATATTGTCTAGAAATGTAGTACGCAAATACGTAGATCCGCCTACGTATATAGCGAAAGAATTGATAAACGAAAAGAAAAACAATAAAATTAATAATAATAAAATGAAAAGAAATAAAAAAAGGAAAACTTACGAAAAAGCAATATCGTTCCAACCTAACGAATCCATATGATAAGATTGAATGGATTGTACTCTTGTTGAACATTCTTTACGTGTTGTACATTCAGGTGTTACAGTATGATGTATTATTACGTATAATATTGGTATTATAAGAAAATTTATACTTTTCTCGGTCTTTCCTCCCCATGCAGCCTTGGATAATATTTTCGGACAATCGTCATCTAAAAATCGTTGAAAAGTATAAAATCGATTAACAATTAATATATAATAATTAATAATAATAGTTCGATAATTTTTTTCTTATTTTTGCTTTTGTTTCTTTTTCTTTCTTTTCTTTTTTTTTTTTTTTTATTTACTTTTTATTTTTGCTTCATTAACTTCAGCCATCTTTTAATATTCGAACAGGAAGTTCCTTACTTACCAGCAACGGATATATGAAATATCAGACATATTGTTAACAATTTAATAATCATTTTTTTTCACTTTCTTTTATTTTCTTTTCGCACAATTTTATTCCTTCGTTAATGTGTCAAAGTCACAGTTAAAATAATGCTCGAGTAAATGAGATTACGTGTATATAAAGTATGTAGGAGATAGAAAATTGAAAGGGTTAAATGCAAAGTTTGAAATAGGTTCAAGAGGTTATGACCCTACTGATAACAAGATATTGCGAATGATATTTCAAACAACTTTTAAAGATGATTTCTTGGAATTTTATCTTCACCAATGGTTAAATTAAAAAAGAACTTTGTTAAACGTAGAATAACAATATTAAATAATAATATATATATATTGAAATTAACTATTTATTTAGAATTCTTTTATATTTCTTTTCAGATTACAATTCACTCAGCGTTTAACAATAACATGAGAAGTGTTTCAAATTGACTTTTTTCGTTTAATCCTACAACGTCAATATACACACACGTACATAATACTTGATTAAATGACCTAACCTTTATTTGAATTCGATTCCTTAACCTCACTTTTTGACTAAAATTGTTCTTCGTGATAATTTAGAGAAAAACTTGTATTTATGAAAAATGGAGACCGTACGTCCATGTGGTTGTAAAGGGATTCGTACTTGCTTGATTTGCGAAGAACAATTTAACATAACAAAGCCAGATTTAAAAGAAAAGTTACAAGTAAGTAATAACTAGCAAAGATTGAAAAGTAAATATATCTTATTTTTTTTATATTACCTTTCTTTTATATATTCATTGTATGAATTCACTCTAATTTAATACATTTTGTTATATGAGCAACACCTTTTTATTGATTCAATTATAATGATTCTGTAATTCCAGGAAAAATCCTCTTACGTTTATTGTCCGTATTGTAATAAAGCATGGGCTGGATGGGATATAGAATTGTATAAACAACATCCTCATCATAAAGGACATGCGATAGATTATCCAGGTGTTTTTATTAAAGTAATTTCGATTTATTAAAATTAATTCGAATTTTTAAAAATAATTTTCTGTTATCTTACGAATTTTCTTTCGTGTAGCTTGATTTCTTAAATACAGAAGAGACATTGACTTTGATAAAATCACTGGACGAATTACCGTGGGAACCATCGCAAAGTGGTAGAAGAAAACAAGTGTGTAACAAAGTTAATTATAGTTAATACAAATATCATTGCTTTTATTAACTTCTAAAATGTTAACTTTCAGAATTTTGGTCCAAAGTGTAATTTTAAAAAACGAAAATTACGTTTAGGTACTTTCAATGGATTTCCACAATCTACAGAATTTGTACAAAAGAAATTCAGTGAAATTCCACTTTTAAATAATTTTAAGACGGTAGAACAATGTACTCTTGAATACAATCCAAAACGAGGAGCTTCTATAGATCCTCATATAGATGATTGTTGGATATGGGGAGAGCGTATAGTTACAGTTAATGTGTTAGGTGATTCTGTATTAACAATGACACCTTATACCGAATCGATTAGACGTTACAATTTAGATTATGTAGAAAATTATTCTTCTAAAGTTGATAAGAAAATAGGAACACAGCAAGACATAGTAATACGTTTGCCTATGCCAGCAAAATCATTGATGGTTTTATACGGACTTGCGAGGTATGTTTCATAAAAGTTCAGTGTAATAATGTTAATTGATAACTGATGATTATTTTTGTAGATATAATTGGGAACACTCTGTGCTTCGAGACGATATAACATCAAGACGCGTCTGTCTTGCTTATAGAGAATTAACTCCACCATATCTTGAAAATGGTAAACATGAAAAGGAAGCATCAGAAATCCTTGAAAAAGCAACCATTTTTTGGTAACAACTAAATAGTACCACTGATATCATGTTTGCACAATTTTACTGTAATGCAATCCATTGCATTTTTACCATTCCATTTGAAATATCGTGCAGTATGAAATATAACCACAAATAGAACAAAGGAAGCGTTGAAGACAAAGCAGCACGATTGAAATAAAAGTTTTACAGTGGAATTTTGATACAGTATGTATCAATTCTTATATTTTTTTTTATCCATCTCTTTACTTCCTTACAAACTAATGCATGATGGTATAAAAATGAGTAAGTTGTAGAAAAAAATTTATTCACGAATTAAGTACAATATTTCTTATACAAGAACACCATCAAAATTTTAATATTATAATAATAAACAATATTTTCCCATAACAGTTCTTTAACTTTATGCAATAATACTGTTACATTTAAAGAAGTTTTATCGGCAAAAAGAACGTAGATATTATGAAAGTGAAATAATTTTAACGAATATTAATTTGCAATAAAAATTCTATTCTCTTTCTATATATTTACAATTCGTGTGATTCAAAGTAAAGGGTGACTTTTATTCTATTAAATTACTTAATAGTCTACTATTAAATATAAACTTTGGTATCGCATTAAATTAATCTCACGATGAAACGTGAGCCTGGGAAAAATATATGCGTAATTATCAATTATTAAAATACTTGTTAATTCTTAACAAACAAAAAAGTTGTAAAATCTGATATAATAATGATCAATCGAACTTTGTACAGTGCTACCGCTAGAAATTGTATTTGTATAAGTTTTCATTGATCTTACGATTTCAAACAAAATTAAAAAACAAAAAAAAAATAAATAAATACGAAAAAAGTCAAACATTTATTGTAAGATAGACAACTGATAGAAAATACTGACTTCTTTATTTTGTAGGATAAAATCGAGGAGCGATCATCAAGGATCGTACTTTTGATATACCTCTGCAATGGCACAAAAATAATATATTTCACATTTTTCACATCGAATGGAAATCATAGAACTACCAGTTTGTATTGCCTTTCAATGGGTAGTCCTGAGACTGCATGTATACAACAGGGAAAGTTGTCAGTGGATCTGTCTTTCCAAGTGGTTGATAACCGTTCACAATACTTTCTCTCAATTCCCATTTACGCCTTTCTCTTTCCGTCTTTTGTCGTCTGATAGCTCTGCCCAACATACATGCGAATACTATTCCAGTCAACTGAAAAAATGACAATATATTTCACAGACAAATTCATCAAAACATATTATATTATTAGATCACCATAATGGACATGATAAATCTTTTTAAAAATTATATTTAAGCATTAAAATCTGTAGTAAACATGGTATATACAGTTCCTTTTTTTTAAATATTTTTTCAACATCAACTGACCTGAATAAGAGCAATAGCCACAGCTCCTGTACCAATGTAAAGTGCACTGCGATGAACTATGATGGAAAGTCTACTCATGCAGCCTATTACATAAGGATTGTTACAAATAGTCTTATTATTGTCATCCTTTCCTAGAAGATCGCAGCAGGAATTAGGTATACCCATGTCGTTTTCTTTTGTAAATTCAATGTCATACCAGTTGGACATATCTACATAACCACAGCAACGTAACTACAAAGAACGTAATAAAACGTTTTTTTATTTATATATATAGTATAAAAAGAAAAAATGTAAATTTGGTTAACTAATTTGTGTTTTTTTTTTTCGTTTATAGATTCAAAATCGAATATCATAATTGTATCTATCAAAATCTTACTCTGGATTGCATGAAATTAACAGCACTTTTAATCTCGGTATTCTTATCGTATTCGTGCATCGTATTGTTGATTTTCTCTTCCAAAAGATCTTTTACGGTGTCCTGTAAGGCGTACGCTGCGGTCGCAGCAGACAATTCCATTATCAAAACAACGGATAAAGATACTGCAAACTAGTGAAAAAAATAAAATATTTAAGTATGTTATCTACGTACTTGTACAAGTTTGTTCGACTTTTTTTTATTGTATTTAATAACGTTTTAGAAATAATATTCGCGATATACTTACCACGAGAACCATGCAAGTACTTTCTCGAAGAGCACCGCAACATCCAAAGAAAGCAATTATGAAAACTAATATACCAACTACGATCAAGAGCGTGGCTGGTGAAAAGTATCTGGGATCCAAGAAATGGGAGAAATCTTCATAAACGGCATAGATCGTCGAGCCAACCGATATTATCATCACACCCGTCAACTACATCAAAATTATTAATTAATTAATAATCAATTATCCAAATTGTAACATCAATCTAGTTTCTTAATTTAATACATAAATCATTGAATCGCTAGCATCGATTATGGAATCATCAACATTATTTGCTTATTTCGAATGATTTAAATTATATTGTTGTATCATCATTGAAAATGTATCAGGAGTTACGTTCGTCGTTCATGCATTAAGGAATGCTGTCTTTTTGTTGAAAGCGATAACGTATCACTGATTACAATTCGCAATCAATGTAAACTAATTGAAGTCGTATAATTGTTAACACGCGTGAAGCTGAACGAATATTTTTGAAATATTTGACTAACTGATCTAACATTTACAATTAATCAGAAATATGTTGAGTAACATAAAAGAAAAAAAAAATAAATCAAGAGAATTAAACTAGAATAATCTTTTTTTTTTCTTTTTTTTTTACTTTAAACAAATCAAAAGAACATTCAGATATGATGTAAAAGATTTCTAATAGAGGTATTTATTACATAGGATTGATCTAACTGCTCTATATATTACAAATTTTCATTTTGAATTCTTTCTTGTATATTGCTAAAGAAAGATAAAATCGTTTATCTGATGACGATACATCAGAAAACATTTCATGCGATCAACATCAATACGAGAATTATAAAATTATCTCTACTGATAAGCAGTTCCTTTTATTTTCAAATATAATCGATATAAGTACTTTTACGTAAAGGAAAATTTATTTGAATTCTTTTTACTCTAATCGATATTTTAAAACGTTGCAGAGAGATCACAGAATATCTCGTTTTTCATATATTACGAATTAACTCAGAAAAAAATTAGCTTAACTTTCGTTATTTAGTAATAAATGATAAGAATGTTTATTCTCAAGCAGAAGCTTATTATTTCCAAATGTTATAATTAAAATCCGCATATCTATAATTAGATATAATCAGATAATTATTTAAATATAAAAATAATATGAAAGAAAGATTATTTTATTGAAAAAAAAGAAGAAAACATGTACTCTCTACAACGTATTAATAAATAATTTAGAGACAAATAGAATTCGTGTCGTCATGAATTGTAAATCGTCGAAACCTAACGAAGAAAAATGGCGGCATGATTACGATACTAAGTACGCAAAAAGAGCGATAAAAAGAGCTGCATATACATAGCTAGCGAAGTTAACTCCGTTTGACTTTTGTTTCTCGTTATCTAACGAGAACGGATATCACCGATAGATACAACTTGACGTCGTATTATCTTTACTGATAATTGTATATTTGTATAAGAATATTTTTAAATCTTGAAAAAGTTGTACAAAGAATATCGAAGAAATTGAAGCAAAAAATAAGATACAATAGAAAGAAATCTTAATCTCAAATGGCGTGGAATATAGCAAATGAAAAATAATTTATATATTACTCATCCGCTGTGTGACCATCATCTTTTTCCTTATTGCGAATTATCCTCGTAAAATTTCATTTGTAGTTAAACAAAACAAAAAGAAAAGAAAGCGGACTATAAAATGCATATGAACATTCGAAGGACATATCTCGACGTCGATATGAATATGAATGTATTTTTTATTACATTATTACAAGCATCTTGTCGAGTTACAGAATATTATAGTTGATTAGTGTCCATATACGTACACACATACATATCTCTGCGTATATGCTATGTGTGTATGTGTCTGTGTATGTGTACCTAACAATGTCACAATATTTCTAAAATTTCAAAATTTCAAGTAATATTGAAAATATTATTTCTTCATATCACATTCAATTATGTTTTTCATTACGTTTTTCTTCTTTTTACTCTCTTTCTCTCTTTTTTCTTTTTTTTAACGCGAAAATATTTTATGCATCGAGTGTGGTTTTTTAAGATGACTTTGTGCTTTTTTTTTTTTAGAAACTCGACGACCACAACGCTTGTCTGTGTTAACTTGGCGATTTATGGAATGCGAGACAGTAAAGAAGGAAAATAAATCCTCGGTTAATTCTTTTCATATTTCTTCGAGAATGAGGAAAAGAGGAAGGGAGAAAGAGAGAGAAAGAGAGAGAGTGAGGAAAGAAAAATCAATAAAAATATAAATCGAGAAGTTTATTCTCTCAATTCGTTCGTGGAAAAGAGATTTAAAAAAATAACATAAACACCGACCAGACGTTCAATATATGTATAAGTGTGTATGTGTGTACACTTACGTATTTGTTAGTATAATACGTATTTCAATTTTCCTACTATACGAATAATTAAATTCTCCAACTCTATGTCGGATATATGTATATATAGATATATATGTAAGCATCATGTAACTGTAATAAAAAAATTCATTAAGATTTCTTAAACGAAGAAAACTTCTATACGGAAAGGTTCGGTTAGTCTGACTCAAGGACAACAAGCAAGACGATCAATGAGGAAGGAAGGAAAGAAGGAAAGAAGAGACGGTCGAATGTGCGTATATATGTACTTACATATGTATCTATATACAGTACATACGTACTCTAGCTCTAGGTATTCCTATTAAAAAAGATTAACATGAAAAATGAAATTATGAACACAAATAATACACGTAATATATATATATATATATATATATATATATATATACACACGTATATAAATGAAGATTAAAAAAAGATATGGAAGAGAAAAATTTTTCAAGGACGAATGAACGAGGAATGCATAGAAAAATATGATTTCTTTTTTACCTTCCTCTTTTCTCGAGATAAAAATAAAATGAAAAAAATACAAAAATAATTGTAATATCATATAACTGATAATAATAATAATAGTAATAGTAATAATAATAATAATAAATATAATGTATGTTTCCTGCATGCATGTCTGTAAGTGTTATGTACGTGTATATGTGTATGTGCGCGGACACGCGCGTGTAAAAAAGTGTACCAACCACAAAAAGTGAGTTGACAGCACAAAGAAGATATTTGATGCAACGTAGGCCAACATCGAGATGAGTGGCCGCCATTTTGGTCCTCCTCTTAGAATTAGGCAATGGTAAAGATAAACACAGTGAGACACCAGAATAAATTGGTTAAATATATAAAACCGAAAATAGGGAGAAAGAGAAGTACAGATATAAAGGAAAAGAAAATATATCAATAGGCAGGAGAGGCCCGTGCACTTCCACGCTCGGAACACCGACTGCTGCTTTCGACGATGGCGATGACGATGTTATCGTCGAGGCTCTTTTGCCTCGCCTTTTCGACGATCGAGCGCCTCCTTCGATATCTTTCCGCACAATTGATAACGACGACTGCACGAATATATTCACTTAGGACATAGTACTCTTGTACATATATACACGTCGTCTGTCTTCTTTCCTTATATATATATATATATATATATATATATATATATGTATGTATGTATGTATGTATGTATGTATGTATGTATGTATGTATGTATGTATGTATGTATGTATGTATGTATGTATGTATGTATGTATGTATGTATTTATATATTTTTATTGTTTTTTCTTCTTTTTTTTTTCATTTGTTTCCTTTTTAAATCGACGATCTTGTCGATCCTATCTCTCAAGGAATACATCAATTATATCCGTTTTGTACACAATTTCTCCATTAAATTAGCTTTTTAATATGCCATCTAATAAAACTAAGAAATAATAATTACTGTAGTTATAGGAAGTAAAGAAAAACAAGAACGTAAAACTTGTTTCTTAAGTTTTTAAGTATAAAGTTACATGTTGCATAAAGAGACATTGTATTAATCTTTCAATTAATTGATTTCTCTTTACGCCACGGAAAATACGTATTATTTTATTCAAATCTATACACTTCATTTTTAGTTTTTCCTCTATTTTTCTTTTTTTTTTTTTAATGTACACTAAAAACACGTAATAATAAAATAATATTAATATTAAAGATGTATTTAAATATTACTGTTGTTGTTCTTGTTGTTGTTGTTCTTTTCGTAGTATGAAAAATATATATGTACGTACATATTATATCAAGTAGCCATTTTGTAATACAATGTGGTATATCGTGCAACGTTGAAAGGTTTTGTATAAGAAAACAGCGCTATCAGGTGCTAGAAAGATATACGCGTATTTGCAAACAACTACTATGATCCATTTATATCAATATACATATACATGTGCGTATATGTATAAGTTATCGGTAAATGGCTTTCACGTATGGTCGAAGATAAGTAAAACGAGTCTCTCGAATAACAGGTGGATTCAAAAGTTATTTGAAAATCTTATCGTCATGACAAAATAAAATTACATATTTCATCGAATTTTATTATCGTTTCACTAGCTTCTCTTCAATGAAACACACTTTTTACAAGTTAAAGTCTTAGTACACGTGTACTATAATACTATTGCAATTATTTATATCATATGTTACATATATATATATATATATATATATATATTCAGAAAATAAGCGATAAAATATGTTACATATTAGCGTGATTCAAGTACGCAAAAAGTTTTCTATAAAAAGTTTTATTTTAATAGCCACCTATGATTCATATATACATTTTTTCCTCTTTCTATTGAAGAGATCCTCATATTCGTGTGTTGTATTATTATCTCTCTTCCTTATTCTCTTTTTTTTCGTCTTCGTCACTTTAAATCAATCGATATTGATTTCGAATAAAACATATGCATATGATAAAATATTTGTATATGAAGCCAATGTAACTCGTATTTTATCTTATTTCTTTTCGTTTATTATAACTTAGATCATTATCATACGAATTAAGGAATAAAATAATTTTTGGAAATTTTTTCATTGTTAAACCATTTTCATAATCATCAGGTCATATATATATATATATACGCAGACACAACAATTGGTACATATAATTTTTATTAAAAATCTATAGAATCATCCAATGATATTGATATTTACGTTTTACATAAACATTACAGCACACACGTAATTATAATAACTTATTACATCATTGTCGAATATATGTATAACACGTGTTTTTCTATTACTTGCAAAAGAATAATATATAATAATAATATAATAGTTAAAGGGAAATAATGTAAAACGATGATATAACACGTACATACATAAATAGATCATGTTGTTTATAAGAGATAAAGTTTATATATATATATATATATATGTATGTATATGTATATTGCAGTATGTAATAGTATATGGTCAAGAAGTCTGTAGAAGCCTCACTGAATTCTAATGTTCCAAAGAAGATCCACTGCTGCGTCTCATTAAAAATATATTTTTCTTTTTGTTTGTTTCTTTATCTGTTATTTTTAACTTTATACGCTCTCGTAACTATTTCTAATGGATCGTGCTAGGTAGATGGAGAACCATATACCTATTACCTGTAACGTAAAAATTTTTTTTTTTCCTTCACATTAAATTAAATTCGAGCAAACAAATAACAACATAAAGTATCTCCAATGAAATAGAACAATTTACCTGAATGGTCGCAATACCAAGGGCGACACCACCTAGCTGCACAGCGTGTGACTTAATGTATTGCTGGAACTTGCTTAGACATCCATCGGGATAAACATAATTTACGGTGATGTTACAAACGCTGATACCGATCTTACCCTGTTGAGGACGACAGCAAGACATTGGAAGATCACTATTATCAAATAAAATCTCCCAATCGGTCATGTTCGTAACACCGCAACATTCGAACTATAATTTGGAGATGAATTTTCTTTTGTTAATAACATATCAACTTTTACATCGCTTTAACATTAACGATAAAAATATTTTATTGTAATAGTATATACTGTGTCTTTATATATAGATAGCTATATACACCTATCTTCGAACAAAGTTTTTGTACAACCAAAATATTTCCGTTATTTGTCAAAATATGAAAGAATGTTACATACAATAAATTTGAATGATATGAAAGAGAAATATAATGTGATATAGATAAATCCTTTTTACGTGAGTAGTGACGTAGAGATTTCAAGATCATTTCTTTTTTTCTTTTTAATTGTTTAGGACGCCATACTTATTTTTTTATCGCTCTGTGATAGCTACTGTTGCGTTGATTTCATCGTACTATGATTAATGTTTTTGCATCATATCACTTTACAATTTTGTATATAACATTTTTTCATACTATATATACACACAATTTTTTAATCATATATATATATATATATATATATATATTTAATATATATATATATTAATATAATTTATATATACATTTAATATATATATATATATATATATATATATATATATATATATATATATTAAAATATTACTATATGATATCATTATAAAAATGATAGGAAATACATCACCTCAGTTTGTATTTCGTCCCACAACCCAGCAATCTCATTACTCGTGTTATATAGTTGCATAGTATTTGTCATCTTCTCTTTTATAACTTCGCCTGCTTGTGATCTTAAAACGTAACCAGCAATGCCACCAGAGAATTCGAGTATGAAAATGAATATTAAGAGAGTCGTGAACTGTAAATAAATAATGAATTATTACCTTACTTAAAACTATTACATCTCGATTTGTTCAATGATAGGTTGTTAATTATTCTCATTATTATTATTATTATTATTATTATTATTATTATTATTATTATTATTATTATTATTATTAGTATTAGTATTATTAGTATTAGTATTATATCTTTAATTACTCCATAATTTTTTTTAACTTACGATAATTAACATGCAATAATTCTCCCGTACGGCGCCACAACATCCGAAGAAAGCAATGAAGAAGATAATAATACCAACTGCTATCATCAACGATGGAATCGACAAGAATTTATTGTCAAGAAAATGAACGTAGTTGAAATAGATCGCATGAATAGTCAGACCTAAGCTTAACAATACTATTCCTGTCATCTGAAATAGAAAAAAAAATCGTTTGGCTAACAAATAATCAATATCCAAAAAAAAAAGAGAAGAAATTTTTTATAAATTGGATTTATATATCATTAAGAAAAAATAATAATTTATATTTAGATCGATCGATTAAAAATGTACATGGTGTATAATGATCATCATAGTAATAGAGAACACATTAACACGAGACTTATAATTTTTTTTTTTTTTTTTTTTTTTTTTTTTTTTTAATTATTATTACGAGGAAATACTCACGGAAGTTATGCAGTATGAACGTGACATAACCATTATCTGTTTTTCGAACTCAAACATTACATGGATAGTATATATTCTGACGTTTATTTATCCAATGTGTGTAACGAGTAGTGTTACGTATTAATTCAAGCGATACATACGAAACAGTTTTTTTTCTCTCTTTTTTTTTTTTTTTCTTTAGAATCGTTCATTTTTTTAATTAATCGATAAATTAAAAAATGACTTCTTTCCCTGGCTTTTCTAGCCGCCATTTTAAAGTTCAATTATTTAAAATCGCAAGGAAAAGAAATATTGTTCCTTTAGCAACATAATCTAATTCACCTAGCTTAGGGGTAGTGGCTTATCGAAACTAGTTATCGATCATTTTTCTGGCTTCTTTAGTCTCATTTTTTTTCTCTTTTTTTTTCCCCCTTTAGAACTATACTTTAACAAGATCATATGTATTTAAGCATGTAGAGAACCAGTCTATATTGTTTATCATAATCGAAAATTGTTATATAAAAGTTTTCTTAGATTCACGAAATTATTTTTTATAATACAGTATAAAAAGAACAAAAAAAAATAATAAAAAAGAAAATTCTTAATGAATTTATATAATCTTTTGTTAGAAATATTCATTTATTTAGCAGAGTAAATTAATATATAGCATTATCTGTTTTTTTAATAACACCTCACGAACGTTGTAAATCATGCAACTGAACCGTTACACGCAATATCATTTTTCGAAGAAGTATATCAAGTTTATCGAAAAAAAAAGAGAGAGAGGGAGAGAGAGAGAGAGAGAGAGAGAGAGAAATTAGAGATTAGAACTTTTCGAAACGAGTTATAGGAATAGGTTCTTCATCATGCCGGTAATGACATTACCTATTGACTACGCCATCTTGTTGTCGTAGTAATTAAATTATTTTTAATTAATCAGGAACAATGAATAATTGAAGACACGGTCTCCCTGTCTCTGTCTCTCTCATACAATCAGTCTCATTGTTACTCTCTTTTTCTCTTTTTCTTATAAACTTAAAAAAGCTTTCTTGTAAACATGAACAAAAAATAAATAAAATATCTGCCGCAAAGATAATACATAATGAACTAGTATTATTCCGATGACTCGATTCAAAAGTTATCGCTAATATAGGCGTTACGAAAACATATTCATAAATAGAAATACAGCTTAAGTGTGCACAACTTAATGAAACATAAAAAACATCATACCATCCCGCTCGAAAGAAATCATATATAAATATTAAAAATGATAATTAAAAAAAAAGGTAATACGATATATTAAATGATTGAATACATACATTAGATACATCTTGTAAAAGAAAACAAATATATATATAGATATATCTCATGTTAAATTCCGTTCATAAAAATGATAATGTATTTGTTTATGCAAATTTATTCGTGTATGTACATATCAATGTAAATCGATTACTCAATATTATACGCAGTTAACGGAGTCGACTTTTTATCAAATAAGACGATGAGTTTGTACAAGCTGCGGTGTCCGAGCGGTTAAGGAGATGGACTTGAAATCCATTGGGTTCTACCCGCACAGGTTCGAATCCTGTCCGCAGCGAACTTTTTTTGCTCATTTCTTTTTTTTTTTCAATTCATCGAAACTCGTTATTTCTAACAAATAAAAATTTCTAACAGACTATTGATATTTTTTGATCGAATTAAAAATATATTTCGTTTAATAAGCATTAACATTTTCACGAGGTTTATACGAAGTATAAATATGAGAGTAGATGAAGACAAAATAAAAAGTATTGTTACTTTTTAAACTAATTTAAAAAATAATTATTAGTTTCGTATAATCTTTAACAGTATTTACATATCTCCGAGAGAAAACCTTGTTATTGTTGATTAAAGTTAGTTGACATCGAAAAGAAAGAAAGAAAGAAAGAAAAATAGGGAAAAAAAAGAACACACGGCACGATAATACGAATAACAACGATAACGACCGATTTGTCACGAAGTATTATATGTTCTATTATAAATCTGATAGAACTTTAAACAGAAAGATTTTATCAGTTCTGATATTTTTATGATCGTTCAAATAAAAATCTTTCGAGTAAAGAAGAGAAAGAAAAATACAAAAAAAAAAAAATAAAGAGATTATATCACTATCATCGATTTATTTTTACAATATTTAAAATCGAAATATAAAACGACTTTCGACCGTTTGTATCAGAATATCAAAAAAAAAAGAAAAAAAGAAAGAAAAAGAAACGAATATGAATAAGACGTATCCTGTTACAACTGGTGTAACCGCATAATAAAAAAATAAAATAAAAAAAAAAAAGACAGATAGAAAAATACAAAATAAAAATGCAAACAATTTCTCAATATAATATATCGCAAGATCTTCCGCGAACGAGAGTCAACTTCAGACCGGTTTTCTTGGGGTAAAGAGTTAACCCGGTATTCATAAAACATTTTTTGTCTCTCTCTCTCTCTCTCTCTCTCTCTCTTTCTCTCTCTCTCTCTCTCTCTCTCTCTCTCTCTCTCTCTCTCTCTCTCTCTCTCTCTCTCTCTCTCTCTCTCTCTGTCTCTCTTTCTGTCTCTCTCTCTACTTGCTCTCCATAGGCACAACTTTGATTTTAATTTTTCAAAGTTGGTCACAGGAGTTTGATCACATCAGAAATAATCTTCCAATAAATAATTAATAGAACGTTATATAAACGATGTTAAGATTAAAAAAAACAGATTTTTCATGTGATTCATAAATCTTTTTCTGAGAATCTTTTTTAATATCAACAACAAGGGTAGCAGCAGCGGCATCCAGCAGCAATGGCAGCTGATGCAGCTGGTGCAATGATCTCTTTCACCTTGAGAAAGAAAAAGACTAAAAGATATTCAAGGAGTCGGAATCTCTTCGAGGTTCGGCTTATACGCATGCATACATACACATATATATATATATGTGTGTATGTACAGATACAGATGCTCGTATATATATATATATATATATATATATATATATATATATATATAATATATATACACGCACGTCTCGTACTCGTGGCACATTCAACAATATTTCACAAAAAAGTTATTACGTCGTTTTTAATCTATATTTGTCACTCTCTCTTTCATTGACTCACTCATTCACTCACTCACTCACTCTCTCTTTCTCTCTTTCTCTCTCTCTCTTTCTCTCGCTCTCGCTCTCGCTCTCTCTCGCATTCGCATTTATCGATAAAATCCCAAATTATTCACTGCACTTACCACGAAGAATAAATTGAAGATAAACATAAGGTATTTGATGCATTGCGAACTCGCCGATAATTTCATCGATGTCATCTTGTCGGTGATGTTATCTGGATGGAAGAACCGAAAAAAAGAAGAAAAATAGAAGACGTTATATACGTTGATGTATGAAGATAAAAGAAAAAAAAAAAAAAAGAAAAAGAAAAGAATAGTCTCGATGAGAGACTAGTGAAAAATTGAGGTTGACTGAATTAAAAAAATTAAAAAAAAAAAAAGTGAAAGGAAAGGAAAAAAAATAAAACGCACTTATTAAATCGTTCTTTTTCTTTTTCTATCTTTCTCTTTTTCTCACTCACTCTCACTCTTCCTTTTTCTTTCTTTCTCTCTTTCAGACTGAAGTATGGTGCTACCGGTAGTAGGAATATACACTGATTGTGTCAGGAACGTGTTAAGCGAAAACGGGAATGAAACGCTGATAATCCCGCCGAATAAGTAGACATTATCAATAAACGAGCATTGGTCAAACGAGAATGTACGTCGGCTCATGCGCATAGGCGTGAGGTACGGCCGATCATAGTCGAGTATGGCCGAAATTTAACGAACTAAAATGCGCGGGCTTCCTAATTTATTGTACGAGCATTTCTTGTCTCATTAAACGCAAAAGGTACTATATATGTTTTCTGCGAATTTAACGAAAGATGTGAATAGTTATAAGAAAGAAAAAAAGAAAGGTTATCAAGTTTCTTTTTTTTTACGTGACCAGAAAAAGGAAAAAAATTTAATTAAAATTTTCGTTAACGATGATATAAGAATTATGTTCTTTTATACTTGTAATTTTACAAATGTCATATTTGTTATAATAAAATTTTTATGATTGTTTTTTTCTTCTTTTTTTTAATAAGTAATATATAATTATGTACTTTGCATTATTAGGTAAATCGAATAGTGAAAGATTCAAGGTCATTTCGAAAATATTGATTCTAGATGGATCATAACAGATGTCGACAGAGTGCGTAAAACGAAAACGAAAACAGGTGTATCAGGGAGTGACATGAGATCGATGCGATTACCGACATTCACTTTGATTTATATATATATATATATATATATATATATATATATATATCACAATGTGTAAGATTATCGACCGAAAGTTGAAAATGTATTTCTCTTATTTACCGTTATTTTCCATCGCTCTAACGATAAATTATCTACTATAAATTACTACCAACTATAATCGAATAAGTTGTTTATCTTAATATTTTAATTTCAATAGAAAAATTAAAAAGGAAGCTTTCGTGCATATATGTATATAATTTTTTTTAATCTAAATTTCAATTATATATATATATAAATTTGTGACTTTAATAAAATCGCGGACACCCGGTCTATCTATTTAAAGATACGAAAGACGACGAATCATAGAAGACACCTAACCTTCGTACAACCCTGATACCCAAGGGAAAAAAGCGCGTGCGCGTGCATCGGAGCACGCATGCACGTTAAATGACGCAATTATATAAGAACGATGCGGTGGGATCCTTCTGACGTGGCCGACATTGACTAGGAAATTTTCTAAACCACGACATGTTGCGTGTATAATAATATCACTACCTGGTGGTTAGATGTACGCCATTATGTTATTGGTTACAAGATAACATTGAGATATCTGATTAGTTATTCAAATAACTTTTTTATAATCAGGAACATATTAAAGAAATGATTACAAATAATTATAAATTCTTATTGGTTATATAATTATATGTAGAAATGATGATAGTCACTAGTTTAATCGCATCACGTTAATAATAATAAGAAAATAAATTTATGAATGTACAAGAATAATCTCTAAGAATAAATTTAATTACCTGATATCTTGAACGTCTTTGATCACGTGACGATAACGATTGATATATTCTCTTAAATAATCTTGAAATAAAAAATCTGAAGAATTTTACTATCCTATCACAAAATACGTATATGTATATAAAAAAAAAAAAAATTTGCGCGTGTACCTAAATGACGTGCGTGTAGTCTGAAGTAATTACGTAGTTAACAATATGTCCAACTTTCGAAGTAAGCTGTGAAGTTGTCGCTTTAAAAATTATTAATAACATGCCTACATTAATAATGATTAATTATCAGTGTCGGATTTGGACGACGGTCTCCCCACATGCCACATACATTTATATTATATAATAAATTTAATTTTTTATTACAATTATTTTTTCCTTCTTTTTCATAAACGAACGTATCAAAATCATTCTAATAATATTTTTTTTCTCTTATTGTCGATGACAAACAATTTATGAAAAATTCACTGGTATATAGTTTTTATTTCTATATTTGCGACCATAATCTAATTTGAACAGTATATTTTTCAATTCATTATTTGTACGAACATTTGAAGCGAGGAAAAATATAATTTTTGTATATTGTACATAATTCATTTATTTGAATGGGTGAAAGGCTCTACAAATTTGGAATATCTCGGATTTAGCCTTGAAAAATAAATCCGTCAATGTTAATTATACTTTAACTAATTATGAAATTAATATATATACGTGATGAGGTTGTTCCAAAAGTTTCTTTTCGTAATTAAATATCGTCAGATAAAGCAGCTGTGTATAGATAACCAAAAAAACTTTTGGTAAAATCGAAAATCTAATATACATATATACACATACATACATATATATATATATATATATATATATATATATACATATTAGGTAATAAAGTATAATCATTATTAATGATGTACGATCGATGATGCAAGGATATAAATCGGAACTTTTCGGATTTCAGCCAGATTTTTTTTTCTTTTTTGTTATCGAATTTCAACGAAGCTTAACAGTCCCTTCGTTAGAAAAGTGAAGCCCTTGAAAACGAATATCCTCACTAACGTCACGATTTGCAGAGAAAGAGAAAAAGAGAGAGGGAGAGAAAGAGAGAGAGAGAGAGAGAGAGAGAGAGAGAGAGAGACATACAGACAGACAGACAGACAGACAGACAGAGAGAGAGAGACATACAGACAGACAGACAGAGAGGGAGAGAAAGAGAGACATACAGACAGACAGACAGAGAGAGAGAAAAGAGAGAGGTCAGTGAATCGACTGTCTGCCACCTACGCTCTCGCGATGCCTGCAATTAAATTAAAGCATGCATCGTATGCGTCGGGACCGTCAGAGCTTATTCGCTTTTATCATCGAGTGCATCGTACCGATGCACGAGTTTTTCTTTCATCTATCAAATTCCCTTTCGCATATATATGCCTGTATTTATATACAGGGTGACACATTTAGATCAATATATCTAAACATCTCTGTCATTTATGACTTTATGAAAAATATTTTTTAGAACAAAATTATTTGATTCGAACGGTCAATTTTCACTGACGATAGAAAATCTTCTTTCTCAAGATCATCCCTTCTTTATTACGAGATTACGAAATCATCGGTATTATCTTTTTTTCTGAATGAAAATATTATTAGGATAGGATATTCGAAAATGATTATTTCACGAAAAAGATATCTAGTAATTCGTGCAACTGTAACGAGCCATATCTTATTCTTGATTGATTAGAGAAAATCTTAGAAAAAAAGAATAAATGGTTTAAGGTGAACTACATAGTTACGATTATATTTTTTGCACGAGTGAATATGTTTATTCATTATTTTTTTTCAAATGCATATGCACATTTATTATTACATTTGCGAGATGAATGTATATATATATATATATATGTTTGTGTTTGCGTGTGGATTTTGTGTCTAACTGTTATCGCTGTTATTGCTTCTTGAATACACCTTTCTCTGGATAATTATCTTTTCGATGGCAAAAACATCATTAAATCATTCCAATAATATTTGTTTTCTTCTGTTTTTTCTCAATAATGAAAAGTTTTCAAGGAAGATTATCCGAATCGGACACCCGATATAAAATAGCTTTTTTTATATATTTCGATATTTTTTATTTTTCTTTTTTTTTCATGAACGAAATTGCCAAATCATTTTAATAATATTTTTTTCTCCTTTTCCCAACAACGAAAAATGTTTAAGTGAGTCGAATCGAATCGGACACCCGATATAAAATTGCATATTATTATTATTGTTATTGTTATTATTATTATTATTATTATTATTATTTTAAAGACGATTCAATTCAAGGCGTAATTACTCTACAATTGAAACGTGAAAAACATTTTAATCAAACGTAATAGATAAATAGGGTCTCGATTATTCAAGTCAATGTACGATTTATTCACGATATATATGTCATTCTTTTTATTTTATTTTTTTTTTTTTTATATCATCATCGGATATTATACGTTCTTTCCCTCTGGATTCAGATTCGATCATCAGTTTCATTCGATTTCTTTCTTATAGTTTTCTGTTGAGACGACACGTCGTGAGAAAAAAAAAAAGAAATAGAAAAGTCGAAAATAAGAAAGAACGTCAAATGTCTACCATTAGAAAAAGAATATGTCTTAGAAATCACGTGACCTACCTCGGGGATAAACGTAGTATGTTTATAAGTATCGACGAGACTATTTGCGCACAAGAGAAATACGAATATTATTTTCCTCGAAAGTAACAGCTGTTCGCGCATAACTAACAATGAGTAAAACTAAGAAGGTTTATAAAGTATCTACATGATGTCTCAAGTTTGTACTTTATAACTTTATCTATAACTTAATGTTAATAATAAATTTTTGAACTCTTGCACATATATTATACATACAAATCTTTTTATCTACTTTTTACTTGTAAATTTATTATATCTATTTTCTCTTAAATTTTGATTCGTAATTTTGATTCAAAATTTTGAATATTTGAAAAATTTTGAAACACCCAATATAATTATATTGTAATAATTATAGACAAATTTTACGTCATAACGAATGTATTATCCTAAAACGGAACATAGTTTTCGTCCAATGGCACTTCCTTATTTCTGCGTTACGGAGCTCGTTAGGCCAATCGGAAAGCCGTTTTGAGTGACCGCGAAATTCAATTTGAGATTCGGGACAAGGGTAAATATCGAGAGCTATCCACCCATTTTACGGACTAGATATAAGCATATGTGTATATATATATATATAAAACGAAGTAGTATACGATTGTTACGTTGAAATCGATGTATCATGAAAATGGGGAAGGGTGAATGAAGGATAAGCCA
Organism: Vespula vulgaris; assembly: GCF_905475345.1. Taxonomy (NCBI): domain Eukaryota; kingdom Metazoa; phylum Arthropoda; class Insecta; order Hymenoptera; family Vespidae; genus Vespula; species Vespula vulgaris. The sequence goes on from NC_066588.1 coordinate 4,364,308, forward strand.
TGTAACGAGGGACGATAAGGTATCCCCGTATTTCGAATAAAAAAAAAAATAAAAGAAAAGGAAAAAAAAAGAAAAAAAAGGGCAAAGGGGGAATGAGAATACATGTCTCGTTCTTTCGAACTATACCCACCTCGCATAAGTGATGTATGTGCATACATCGCATGTATGTTGTATGTATGTATGTATGTATGTATGCATGTATATATGCATGTATGTATGTATGTACGTTGCGGTAATTGTTAACCAAGGATCCTATTGAACCGAAGTAGGGCTGCTACGAAGCGAGTCCACCCTCGTATAAAATGATCAATCGAGCCCTTCGTTATTTCTTTTTCTTTTTTATTTATTCTTTTTTTTTTATCTCCCCTATAACAATAATAGTAATAACGATAAAATATTTCCTGTCTTTTTTTTTGTCTGTTCGTTTCTCATTCCACATACAAACGACTTACAAAAATCTTCTATTTGTATGCAACATAAATTTTATATTCGAGTTCAATCAAGAAGTATTTTCATTTTAATACCCAACAAGCTGGAGCATACTAAATCTATTTCCCAAAGGAGTTATAAAATTCGAGAATAAAAATGTCGGTAATTAGTGGGATCGCCATGATGCATCTCTCACCGAGAGCTCGAGACCCAGCACAGCCTCTCGTAGGTGCGCTGTAGTATAAGACTCAGGGCTGTATTCATCAGAAATAACATAAGGGTGATAGAAAGAAATTCGATTAGAAATATTTTCACAATGTTCACTTCGAAAACGTTAATAATTTTAAACATTCTTCATAGATATCATTTAACCTCCCTTTAAAGATATCATATCTAAAATCGATTATCACGAATCTGTTATGTCATATAATGACTTCGTTTGATCATTTGTATTTTTCATTCTTGTTCTTTTTTCTTTCTTCAAGTTCAACGAAATCGAAAGATTTTATCTTTTGCTACGTTATGAATTTTTTTTTTATCCATCTATAAATATTCTCAATGAAAAATCAATGATGACGAAATAAATCAAAAATGATGAAATACCGAATTGGGAATAACACCTACGTTTGATACATCCTTGAGCATGAACTCAGGTAAGTGGTGGGGGATGCGAGAGCTGCGCGCGCATCGTGGCACATCGTACTGTCCGCGCAACACAACAAAAATACGTAATTTGACGACACTTCGTAACGAACGTTCGAAGCGGGAGTATCGTTCTCATCATTAATCATTCGCTCTGAATTACTGAAAGATATTTCTTAAAGTTTCTCAGTGTATATATATATATATATATACACATATATATATACATATATATATATAAATAAATCGCGTAATAGCTACCATAGAAACTAATCGATACCGAATTGATAAGGTGAAACAATCTAGACGACGAATCGTTCGTCTTATAGAAATATCCTTATTTTTTCGCGCCTAATCAAAGAAGGAGTGAGAAAAGTGCAGGAAAAAAAATGGTGTCTGGCAGTATGGCTTGCGTGAAATACATGCTATTCCTTTTCAACTTGATATTCGCGGTAAGTAACGAGGTTTAACGGTGTCATCATCCTCTCTCTTTCTTTCTTACTTTCTATCTCTTATTATTGACGTCTTTCCGAAAGAAGAAAAAAGAAGAAAATTTATTTCGCGTACGACTGTCTCTCTCTCTCTCTCTCTCTCTCTCTCTCTCTCTCTCTCTCTTCCTCTCTTTCTCTCTCTATCTATCTCTCTATCTATCTCTCTCTCGCTTAGATATTCTCGAAACATTTTTTCTTAGATTTTTTTCTTATTAGATTTCAATATTAACAAACTCGAGAGAAATATTCATAATAAAACTATCCTATTCCGCATTTCTTTATTTATTGACTTCGTGTATATGTATGTGTGTGTATTTCGCTCATTGTTAAATTCTTTTTCTATTAGATTCGTTTATTATCAAACGCGAGTGGAATATTCATAATGGAACTATCTTATTATTCATCTGTTTGTTTATCGACTTTATATAAGACACACGCACATCTAACATATACATCTAATATTATATAAATATATGTATATGTATATATATATAACACAATCGTTCAATAATGTATAACACTACTTTTCATTTTTATTTATTATATAAAATCATATTCGAGATTACATGTTTTCAGTTTGAATTTATTCTTTTTGTTTCTTCGTTCTTAGTCACAAATAAAAGTCCAGATTATTTTCAGTTGGTAATGTTTCGAAATTGAAGAAACAGTCGTGAGATACGAGATAATTGTTTTCTTTCTCTTTCACATACATCCTCTCTTTCTTTCTCCGTTTGTGTCTTTTCTTTTGCGACATTGTCGGAAAGGAAAGATATATAAAAAAAGAGAGTCAGTCGACTACATTTTTTTTTAGCTCCCTTTATTTTTTAAAGTCATTGCGTGACTCATCGAAGGAAAAGTTCCTTCCTCCGTTCGCTTTCTTCTCTCTCGATAGGAAATGGACGAGTCCAGAAGGAGAGGGAGGTGGTAGTAGGTTGTGGGTTCTTGTTCTTGCGTCGACGTCGCGTCGTAGTCGCCGAAGTGGAAGGAAACAAAAGAAAGGAACCCACAAGCAGTGTGGGCTTTGTAACCACTGACAATATAACTTTGACTCATTACTACGAAAATTTCGTTTTGAATTATTTATCTTTTTCCTGCTAAAGACTAATTATATCTTCATCTTTTTTTTATATATATTATTCTTTACTTCATTTCCAAATAATTAATCGTATATCAATCCAAATAATTAATCATATCTTTGTATTATTATTATTATTATTATTGTTGTTCTTTTTTTTTTTTTACTTCATTATTTATTCTTTTCATTTTTTTGTTATTATCATTTAATTTCTTTTATTTTCTTATATAAGCACACACCCTCGAATAATAATGATCATATATGAATAAACATGTACACTCAGGATGATAACAATTCTAATGAGAACGACTAGATGGAAAAATTTTATTCGATCGATCACAAAACGTTAATGAATAAAAAATAGCAAAGCTTCGTTTTTGGCCGTAATCGATTTCTCTTGTATGTACATAAATTACATCTACATATATACTATTACGACTACTACTACTATATATGTATATATACATATATATATATTATACATAGTGTAAAGCATGCGACATATATACGAAAAAGAGAGAGAGAGAAAGAAAAAAGAAAAAAAAAATGCTCGATCGAGGTTACTTAAAACTCGATCTTCTTTTCTCAAACGAAACCAGGTCAGAGTTTTTCGAACTCTGACATTCGCACGTACTCCTGATATATTTGTTTCTCCTCCTTCCTACTTCACCCACTCTTCTCTTCTATTACTTATTTTGTCAAATAACCCCTCTCGATTGCTCCGTTGATAATAAATTTCTTTATCGTTCCAATCGATAAAATCTTTCTCTACTACTAAACGACAAATAGAGAAAAAAGGGGGTAGTAATAGTAAAGAATATCTACGAGAGTATCGTAGGTTATGTTCATTCGATATAGAAGACTATATGGTACGTGTTTTATCGTAAGGGACGAAGCAAGGGATGAACATATTGTACATATGTACATAAATGGCCCAATTTTTTTTCGTTCTAGCTATCGCCGTGCATATTGCACATACATACTTTTAAGTATTACCGTCTGTTAGGTTTGAATATAGGTAGAAAAGTCACACGTTCGTTGGACTAGTATGTTTATATACAGGGTGGGCCAAAAATTCTTAAAAATCGTATCGATTTAATTTATCTTCAAAATGACTTAGAAACTTTTGACTCACCCTGTGTATATAGTGGCTGTGTACACGTATTTTATATATATATATATATATATATATATATATATATAGAATGTTTCATAATATATGAATTCTCGCAATATGGTGGACGTTGCACTCGACATATTTCATATAAACATATTCAATGTAACCTCATTTTTGAGTAAGGATCTACTTGCTTTATGTTCTAATAATTTGATTTATTAGTCAGAAATAAACAGAATATCCCGCAGACCAAATAATTATCTTCTTTAATTGCGAGAATAAAAAAAATATTTCATACATTATTCGAATACTTCGTTGGTCTCAAAGAGTGAACAAGGTTACCTACTTCTTATATCGTCACACTGTTACAATATACAATTATGTGACTTATTTATGAAACTCTATATAAAAGACATCCTATATATATAAAAAAATGAATAAATAACTATAACCATCCATCAAAATAACTATGACAACAACAAAATTTCATCCCATTTTTTCAAAATAGTTTATTTATTGTTTTTAAATTTCAGTATCGATCATATTATATTTATTCATGTATTATGAAACATCCTGTATATGCGTACATATTTATTTATACACCTACGCATATGTATTTTAAATATTAATTACAATGAGATTTGTCCGAGTATTATGAAACACACTGTATACGTATACGTGCAATGCCCGTCGTTTTCTGTCGAAGGGGGGTCAACTTCTCGAGAGAGTAAAATGTATGTATATATGTATGTATATGTGTTTGGATATATATGTGAACGTAGGGTGGTACGCGACCTCCGTTAGCCAAGCGTACAAACCATATACGTGGACATGTTTTGAACGAGTCGGAGGGAGAAAGGACGATAGCATCGATACCATTGTGACTAACGTAGTGCTACGTCGAATCGAATCGACATTTTATATACTACTCGTCTTATCCATTACGATTTATATATCACGTATTCTAGTACCTTTTTCGTTTAGTTGATATTCTTCTTATTCGTATCGTATCGTATTGTATCGTGTCGTATCGTGTCATTAACCGTTTCTTTTAAACGAATGCAAATTGATAGACGGAAGTCTGTTCGAGACTGCTAAGAATTAATTATGAGCTTAGACTTCTTTCCTTTTTTAGGTTCTTCGATCACTTAATCTTCTTGAAAATTCAACGTAATTGGATTCAATAATAAATAAATTTATTTATTAATTCAGCATATTTATCATTTATGTTAATCAATAAGAGACAATTTGTAGATAATTTAATATCGAGAAATAATTTTTAAGTCATTTAATTTATCCAAAATGTCAATGTAATTTGATTAATAATTAATAAATTATATAAGACGCGTTTATTGAGTAATGATGATTAGTAATGAGATTGTTCGAGCATCCATGGTGGCTTAAAAGAAAAAAAAAAAAAAGAAGGATCATAAATGAAAAGGTTAGATTATAACGCGCCATTTGCTTTTACACGTTTCATTTATTTCCTATAGGTTAAATTTTATAGAGCGAATATATAAAATGTAGTGAAAGGGATCGTAAACTTATTTTTTTCTTTTTATATTTCGTTTTATTTCATTTCATTTCGATTTCTAACAACAAGTAGACATTATTCTTTCCATGAAAAATCTATTTTCGAAACAATTGCTACAAGTGACCGAAATAATCTTCAGTCAATAACAACGAAATATAGTATATAACATACTTAAAAAGATTATGGTTGATTGACCAATACATTTTGACATTTATCTGTGTCTGTCCATTTGTTTTTCTCTTGAAAGTACGGAGAACTAGGTTTCGCAGAGATATTCATTATTTATTGGTTAATAAACCTGCCGACATACAATATGTGTGTGTGTGTGTATATATATATGTACATATAGAAAGGAGTCAAGAGAGTGAGAGAGAGGGAAAGAGGAAGAGAGTGAGAGAGTGCGTGGTTCGTTTTACAATACGAACTTCAGCATCTACCTTGCCCTCTTTTCTATAATATATATATATATATATATATATATATATATATATATATAATGTATGTATATAATATTTACGCACGCGCGCGCATACACACACTTATATGCACACACGTTGCCTTGTCCGTGACGAATACACGCCCTACTTAACTCATCTAACGGATAATTTTGCCCTTAATTGAAACCCTTTTATGAGACGCACTCGTTTTATCTATATTTCTGCGTCACTTCATACGCTTCATTTCATCGTTACAATCTTCTTTTTAAAGGTTAGGATAGGTCAATGTGATTATTTAAACTTTTACTATTAGAAAGATGCCATGATGATAATGATAATGATAATGATAATAATAATAATAATAATGGCAATGAAAGAGCTTTATGATTGGTTGATCGTTTGATATTTCATCTTAAAATTAACTTTTTTTTTTGTTTCGTTTTTGTTTCTTTATAGAGTAGAGAGAAAGAGAAAGAGAGAGAGATTCGTTTTTATCCTTTTTTACCGATCGATTTGACACCATCCGAATCAATAAATAAATTCGTTCGTATTTCTAGTAGTTGTTGCTTTTCGCGTAAAGATATGAATGATTACTTAGGTCGCGCACGATCGATTTCACGCGCGTAGTGGTACCAGTGGTTTATAAGCAATGATCAGAAACTGTTTCATGGACGCAAAGTAACTTTTAATCATAGAAGGACGAACTAAATGTCTATTATTCGAACGTTCGAAATTATCGATAATATTATATGAAAATGAAAATCTCTTCTGAAAGGAAATGTATAGAATATGATTCGAGGACAATAATAAAAAAAATTCCTTTCTCTTTCATATATATATATATATATATATATATATATATATAATATTATATAGGTAGGCGTATTTCTCGTATCTACAAGGCGTGTATAAATAAAGCAAAGACAAAGCGTAGGTAGAACTTTTGTCAGTGTCTATCCAAAGACGTCTCTACCTACGACTTCAGATATGCTATTAAATATATACAGGGTGTCATAAACATTTTTTCAACGAATCTTATCAATATATACGTGTGTACTTCACAATTTGAAACAGGCAAATTTTTAATCCATTCTTATCAACAAAAATATAAATTTTCAACTTATATTATTATTTTTGTATTTTCATTCTTACAATGTATATTTTATAGATAGTTTGTATAATACCACTCAATATATTAGCTACTACAGAAGCTTGTAATTATTTTTTTTTTTCTTTTCTTTTTCTTTCTTTTATCTCAAAGATAACAAATAATTACTTTATAAGAACGTCTCTATTTGGTCCGAGTTCAACGACTACTGAAGTTGTCGTCGATCGATAAGTCAATGAATCATTAATGAATAACGACAAAAATAGAGACAGAACTTCTTTTCCTATTCTACGTGAATCCTTTCGTTATTTAAAATAAGTTTTCTTGATGAAAATTTATTTGTTCTTTTACAGATTAGCGGTATCGTCTTCATTTCCGTGGGCGCAGTAATTCTGGTCGGTTACAGCACTTACAACAATTTCGTCGACAGCTGGTTCTTCGCCGCACCTGTCTTAATGATAATCGTCGGCGTTGTAGTCTTCTTGGTGTCGTTCTTTGGTTGTTGCGGCGCAATAAAGGAAAATCATTGCATGTTGATAACAGTACGCAAGTTTAAAAAAGAAAAAAGACAGAGAAAAATTCATTTACCGCCATTTGTCGTGCCGTTCATTTTTTGAGATTATTATAGTCGCCATTTTTTTTTTATTTATTTATTATTTGTTTTGTTTTTTTTTATGTAATCCAAACATATCTCCTTGTATCTATACTATCTTCATTTTCTTTTTAGTACTCGGTCTTCTTGATGATCATCTTTGCGCTCGAATTGGGTATAGGTATCTCAGGCTACGTAATGCGTAATGAAGTGGATTCTATGTTACTTAATCATTTGAATACAACCTTTTATCAATACAAAACTGATGATGACATTCGTAAATCCTGGGATATCATGCAGTACGACGTAAGTAAATAAAAACCGGTTATACATAATTTCTTTGTATATTTATCCTTACCTTTTTTCTTTACACTCACATACGCGCATACACGTACATATTGCTTGCTGGAATAGAATTACATCTCATCCTTTTCTGCGAAGGAAAAAGTTTATTCCATAATAAGTTCTTATTATAAAAGTAATATTAAGTTCTTCGAAAGATTTTACAAGTTCTTATACAATTGAAGATTAAGAAAATAAATTGGCCATTCAATTGAATAAGTTTTTATTTCTCTTTTTTATTTTTATTTTATTTTTTTTTTTTTATTTCTTTTTTTTCGGAATACTGTACAAACGTATATACGTATTCGCCTTGTAAACTGTGAATCAATATCTACTTCGTCTCTTTTTCCCTCGTATGCTAGATTATTGTATCTATGTACCCCATATATATATATATATATATATATATGTACGTGTGGTACGAGAATATACTACTCGTATATTACCACGTACATTCCACATAACCTTACCACATACTAACTTACGTACACGTATCATATCTATTTCTATTTGTATGTAGCTTAGTATTAATGATACTACAAGGATCCTTGAATATTTCCTAGCATTTCGAGTTCCCTATATATATACGTAAAACGATTCTTTTTCGTCATTATCCTTTTCTATAGAAAATCTTAAAAATCATTATTTTATCGAAATATTACATAACATATATATATATATATATATATATATATATATATATATATATATATATTGTTTTACACGTGATATTTAAGCTCGATCGATCAGGTAACTTAATAAACTTGGTATTTAAGCGAAGTATGTTATACACTGGGTCACGCTATGTATAAGTACAGTTTATAAATGTATACGGTGTCCCAATTGAATTTACTATTTTGAATATCTCCGTTATAAAGTACAGTAATATCATAATCATTTATTTTTCTAATTTATATATATATATATATATATGACATTATGGTTTTCCTGATTTATTTATCACTGTATGTTGGTAACAGTAGACGGTTTAAAAATAAAAAGAATTAATTTACCGTATTATTTTATCGGTAATTATCGTCGCCATATTATCTTTTATCAAGCTATTTATCTATAGCATTTTTCAATACTTTCTATTTTAATATTCGATGAATATAATATATATATATGTTGTTATTATTATTATTATCATTTAATTGAATTTTATATTTCTATCGAAATATCACGATAAATTCAAATAGGACCCCCCGGTATACATACTTACACAATATATACATCTTCACTGGTGAAAGGGAAATTGTGTAAGAATCACTTGATCGATTACCGAACGCGTTTCCGTTGCTTAGTATGAGTTTAATAATAATAATAATAATAATTCAACCAAGAGAGACCTTCGTAGTCCTTGGTGATATTCGAGCTCAATAATAATTGTTTTGTATACATGATATCCCCATAAATCTATCCATTAATTCGATAATATTATTATTATAGTTACGATGCTGTGGTATAGAAAGTCCAGCAGATTGGGCCAAGCTCGATTACATGGATAATGTTATACCGAATTCTTGTTGTACTGAAATTTCTGCTGGTGATAAATGTGATTCGAATTCGATTTATTCCAACTCTGAAGGCTGCATGTCCAAGTTAGAACAGACCATTAAATACAATTCTTTGGCTTTAGCATCTGTTGGCATAGGAATTACTCTTATTCAGGTAAGATAAATTTTAATTTCTTTACGAGACAAGACGTTTTATATATATATATTTTTTTTTTTATTTTCTAATGATATGCGAAAGAATGTCACAACAAAAGATTTTTGTTTCGATGAAAATTAGATTTAAATCACATTTGAAATATCATTAGTAGTTCCTAACTTTAAAAAAAAAACGAAAGAATAAACGACAACGAGTTTAAATGAGACACCCAGTATATTGGTCTATTCTATTGCGATCGCAAGTCGTATTAAGAAAAAATTGAATTTGATATTACCAACATACGCGTTGTGACAAAGGTCTTGTTACAAGATATTTTTATTCTTTTTTTATATTGGTTTCAGTTGATCGGAGTAATCTTTGCGTGCTGTTTGGCTCGCTCAATTCGTCGCGAGTACGAGACTGTGTAAGCTGACAGACACAAATTTTAATTGCAACATGCCTAACATGCACTTTTTATAAGTACTGTTCTGTTACACTGGTTACATCACCCTTATCTTTGTTATGTTAACTATATATAACTTACAATCTCGGTGCACAATTTACACATCAAGAGTGTATTCTTTTTTATTGCTTATCTTACTGACACACTTTGCGTTAAATATTCTATCTCTCTAAAGGGGTTGATCAATTTAAAATATACGTTGAACGAATGGTATTGGTATACTAAGTACGAAATTGATACTATTTTTGGTAATTGGGCTTTCTCTATAGTCATAAAGATCTTTTCATATGTTTTATACGTATACTTTTTTACATTAAATTTACAACACCTAAAGACTTTATATGTATATTACTATAATAATCTATCACTACTACAACACATTGTTTTTGTAAATCCTATAAATTTGCATTGTAGGTAACAATTATATATACGTAATATCTAATCGTATATACATTCAGCTTCGTAATACTGTTATAGCCGAGCTATGGGTAACACGATTCAAAAAATTACATATAATATATCAGTTGACTGGCACAGATTATTTCAGGTTTTGCTACGAGCTTCATGTAAAATGTTTATATTGTATTTGATCGTTCGGCTTATTAGAGAGACTATATTTTAGTAGTTTTTTTGTATCAATCTTTTAAGTTCGGATATTATATTTCCAAAAGAAATCAATTGCAAAATTTTCAAACAAATTTTAAATAGTCTTGGCTAAACAAATATTCATCGTAAGGAATGGCGTTGTTGATGTTAAACGATAGCAAGGTATATCGTCATTTTTTTTTTTCTATTTTTAAATTTCTTTTCTTACATACTAAAAGATATATTATTAAATCTGCAAAGGAGTAAGTGAAACAGATGCAATTTATGTTAAAAGCAAAAGCTTTCTTCTCTCGCATGAATATATGTCTATATAGATTATTTATTAGGGCTCCACTATAATAATGCTAGTCTATTTGGTTTTCACGATTTAAGCATTGATTATGTAAGTACTCGAGAAAACTGTACAGTTTCAAATGTATCTGTGATTGAAAATCATAATTAAGCAAACTATTTCTTGGTACATTCATTGTTTTGATACAAATGAACAAAGATTTTTAGATTAACAGGTATATATCCCCTTTTTGTCTACACAAAAGGTACACAAGTATAATAGATTTAACGCGAGTATTTGCATATTGAAATGACGTGTAAAACGGTAAAATATATATATGCGTAAACTACAGTTAAGAATTACTATTTATCTATTATTAAGATATTTTGTTGTTTATTACGGTGTAAAGTTTACGTAGTGTTATAATTATGATTAATGGCCATATCCTATATAATGAATATACAACGTCAGATTCAAATAATAATTTTATCTTTAGCACTTTGTAGAGAGATATATATAAAAAACTAACCAATGAAAAAAGTTTCTACATAGTGCAGGTAATAAAATGGCACAACAAAGTCAATGCCAATCTGTTCATTGTTATAGAGCGAAAGGTCTGTCGACTTTGGACACTGCTGGTAATAAACATTTCGCTTATAATTACGTTTTTATCAATGGAATGTTTGCTTTTTATATGTTATTGCTTAGTCAATATGCAGTGCACTTACGTTATTCGATTGATGTATCTAAAAATCTAGTGATGTAATGTTTTTACTTACAGCGAAACCACAGCACACTGATCTGCCATCAATTAAGGGGCATTTTTCATAATATTGTTCATCATACATTGGCAGAAAGATATTTATAGTTCCATTGCGAATATGACCATTTTTATTAATTATTGAAATGCTTGAAAATGTATAGCAAAGAGGAATGATGTTAAAATTGTGTTAAAATAACTTTTCTACACACATAATGTAAAAGAGAACATATATCTTGGAAAGATTTATTCTTGAAGAACTATTTTCTGATTTCTCTTTATAAAGAATTCTCTAACAAAAATGAAATGATTTACTGCCATTACATGCCAAAAATGCCAAAGAGAGCATAGCGACTATAAGAGTATATATGTAACAATCTCTCTCTTTTTCTTTTTATGTATAATGCTACAAGACCATCATCGTAATGGAACAAAAAAAAAATAAATAAATAAAAATAAAGAAATTACTAAAAAGTATTTAAAAAAAAGTGAGCGATAATGACAATTAATACAATTGATGTGCCATGTGTTGCAGCCATGATGTAAAAATAATTATCACAGAAAAGATTTCTCATCTATGTACAATATGTCTTCGCTCCTTGTAGAAGCATAGATATTAACATGACCTGAGCTGCTTAATTTTCGTGCTCGCAATAGCTCTACAACCATCATTCCTCTTTAATTTATTATCATATATAAAAAGAAACAATGAGCTATTTTTGCCTAATCTTCCCTCTAACAATACAGTGTGGATTGGTTATCAAAGATTTACTCGCAGAGAAAAGCCTGTGTTTTAATACTCATTATTATGCAAAATGGCTTATTGCTTCTGCTATATTTAAATATGAATGATATAAAAGATACCTTTTTTTTAACAACTCTTTATTTAAATAGAATTATCAAATGTTGCAGCAGTCTTACATGTACCAAATTTGTAATGATATCGTATTTTTTCTAGAAATGTGCGTACTTTTATTCGTAATTGGCAAAATATCGTGATATATATATATATATATATATATATATATATATATATATATATATATATATATATATAAACAATATATACACAATATCTCTCCTCGTATTGATGCTTAATGCTCATATTACATAATCACGGACATAAATATTGATGTATTTTGGTATTTAGGACAGCTTTCAATGATATATTAACTGGTTAACATTGTCAATTTGTCAATAATGGTCCTTTGTGTCATTAAATACCTATATTAAAATATGCTATATCACATGTTCTATACCAACTAGGATTGTATTTAAAAAAAAAAAAAGAAAAAGAAAAAAAAGAAAAGAAAAACAGAAAAATTTAAAAAGAATCGCTATAAAAAAAATCTACATTGTCTCGATTTTGCGAATCAAAGTACTTGCAACTGATATCATAATATTATCTATTATTTCTTGAAGTCTTGTATTATTGAGAAGAATAAGCTGAAACTAGGACAGTTATTGTTAACGACAAGTTATGTTAATGATGATGATGATATACACATATGGTACTTGAAAATTTGCTACAATATTCTTTCACAATTGAAAAATCACGATGACATAATTATTTAATGTACAACAAGAGAGGTGTAAAAAGATTCAGTGATATTTGTATTATGTATGTATGTTTTAAAATGCACTCTGGTAGTATTAAATATGCAAGACCTCAGAATGGATATAAGTGAAACATTCGTAGATCATTGTATTCACAGTATATTATAAACTATCTAGCTAAGAAATATATATGATTAAAGTGTGCCTAACTTATAGAAAGAGAGAAGACATATGTTATAAATGATTAATATAGAGAAAAAAAAAGTTTTAATGTCACTTAACTGTCTTGCGCAACATAGCTTGTCCAAAACTGGCACCTGTCCAAAGTTCGCTCCTTTTAATTACAATAATCGTCATTTTGTTTTTTTATAAATCTCAATTAGATTCTTGGTATACATTGATTATTGGGCAAGAGATAAGACTGATAAAGATTATTGTAATCAGTATTAATGAGAGCATTGGTATTTTACATATATATACCGTATTCTTACAAGAGTGTAAATTTATACTAAATTATATATTTTATCTGCTTGTATTTTTTTTTCTTCTCTATAAAAATGTAAATTATATTGATAAATTTGTATTAAGATAATTCCATTATTTTAATATAACTTATTATTTTTTGGCAATTTAGGAGCCAACGACATGTCCTTAGCACATATTTGTCTAGCCTTTATGTATATTAATAAATTAATTACACTAATCATCTTGTATTTAATCTTGTATATCTTGTACACCTCGTATAAAATATATATAACAAATTTAGGAAGGAAAAAAATTAATTCCGCGATATTATAATTTTATAATCAGTTTATTTTATTGTAATTTATATTTATGCAGACCATTCGGTAGCAGACTAACATCCATCATTGATTAGGATTAGTGGATCTCTCATTTCTCTTTTTTTTTTTTTTGCCATTTTGATATCACCAGAGCTGTAGCCTCTTTCTGTCTTTAGTGAATGAGAGAGATTACAATCGCATTCGTCAGTTAAATAGTTTCTGTGGATAGCGCATATTTATTTTTGTGAATAATGCAGCATAACTTTGAACATATGAAATATATTTAAAATACAATGTAACATAATCTCTTTGTCTAATAAAAATTGCGAAATGAAATATCACTTAATCGAAGAGCTTATAGATAAAGAAATCTCTCAAAAAAAAAAGAACGGATAAAAATTGGAATTAATTATTTTCTTGGAATGGAACGTTTCCCCTGATGATTTGTTACAAAAGGAATACAAACGGAGAGCGATCCTTAGTTAAATTCTATTTAACAGGATATTATAGTAAACTGCATTATGCACTTTCATAGACAAAGTTTTTTGTTTTTGTTTTTGCAGCTCTCTCTAGTTAAGGAAGAGCAAGATTGATTATATTCCATTACTACTCTTATAAACAGCAAATATGCACGTTCGACAAATATGTATGTATATCGACGTATTTACAATTCCTAAATAGAATTAATGCGCCGCTTTCACACTAAGCAACATACAAAATTTGATGTTCGTTCAACAGTTTACAAAAACCAGAAGACCTAACATTCTCAAGTAATCTGGGAACCGAGTAAAATTATGAATAAAACGATTATGTCTATAATGGAGGTGTAAGAGAAAGAAAAAGAGAAGAGAAAGAGAGAGAAAGAGAGAGAGAGAGAGAGAGAGAGAGAGAGAAAGAAAGAGAAAGAAAGTCTCACCTCATCATGCAAAGTCATTTCACACAGTGATATTTACAAGAGAATTCTGACATCGAAGAGAAAAATCTTAAAAGCTTAGTTTACATCATAAAACTGTACAATGTTAAATTGAATGAGTTTTACTGATTGTTTATTACAAGGTATATAAATTGCAGTCACACACATTACCACCCAGTTTTCCAAGCAACAACTTGCTCCTTCGATCTGAATTATTTACAAAGTGGTCTGTTGGTCCACCTTGCCATTAAAAGCCATTATCTTTCGTCTCTTGCTATAGATGTGTTCTAATTATATAGAAATTACATGAAAGAAAAATTTGTATAAATTGATCAATAGCGTATAATCCAAAAAGGATCCCTTAGTAGAAAAAAAAAATTCAATACTTTAGTGAACACATTGAATATGAAATGGCTACTACACAACAGATTATAAAACGAGTAAAACATTTCTTAATTTGTTTTGTGGCACAGCCATTTTCCTAAAGAAAAATAAAGTACAAATACCAAAAAAAGAGTAATGAAGTACGGTAATGTGATAATACGGAATACTTATGGCTAATAAGACAATTTATACATACGCATGTAGACAATAGAAATTCCAGTTTCTTCATGTACTAGTTCGAATATACAGGAAATGATATTTATTTACAGTTACAAAGATTTTGCAGGTGGCCCCAAATATTATAATTGGATTTTATGTTCTTGCGAATTCCAATATTTTCTTTGGAGAAGATGTACTTGGTAAAAATTCCGAATAGGTGCACGTAATGTTGGTATGGCCAATTTGGATAAAATTGAATTAAAATTACATTTAAACAATATAATTTAAAAATATAATAAAATTGAGTAAATATAAAAATATTGGAGTTTACATTGTGGAGAATCGTGCTTTTCTAGATTCACGTTTCACAAACTATGCACCTAATTACTTATAATTTAATTTTTAATTATATTGTTCATGATATCACCTACCCTACAAGTGTTAGCAGTATCGGCTTGGTATTGTTTGCATACAATACAATCCATTTAAATACTATCCCGTCATAATTTTTAGGTGAAAAACTCCTATTTCATGCCCTAACACATTATACTTGCACACACATTCATTCATCTTAGGCACATTACATCCTTGAAATAAAGCACATCACAATCATGGTCAAGCTGATCTCAAAAGGTCTTCACGTAGAGTTTCTCGACCAGTATAATCATGGATAAAGATGTATAATAGCTATTGTGAGACGTTTTGATGAGAACAGCAGTTGATGAGAACTTGGCATGAGACTAATAGGAGTTACATATGTATTACAAATATGCTCATGTAGCGTAACGCTTGGTCCATAGCCGTGCTATGCGATCGTGTTCTTCTCTGTTTTGTAAATATTGTGTTGCTATACTACCCACTAAAGGATCAGCTGTAAAAGAAAATTTTATTAAGCGTTAGCTTACAGACCACTCGTTGAAAATATTTACTAACTACTATTATAAAATGTTGTACCTGGATTACAGTCTGTGAGAAGGGAGCATATAGAAAGTAACACTTTTGAAATTGTAAGTGCAGGAGACCAATTGTCTTTCAATATGTCCAAACAGATCACTCCTTGACTGTTGATATTGCAGTGATAAATACGTGTTCGGAATGTGACCTACAAAAAGGTAATATTAATGTGTATCTTATAAACATTAAAATTATATTTACAAAATAAACAACGTTGTATTTTGAAAGCTTTGATATCTAATATACCTTTGGAGGTTTAAAGGGGTATTCTGGAGAAAAGTGTATGTCAAGAAAAAATACACCTCCTTCGTATACAGAACCTGGAGGACCCAATATCGTAGATACCCACTCATACAAATTATCTCCTTTTGGCCCTGCACTGTAAAAACAAACGATAAGATTGTAAAAAAGAAATTTATATACCATAATTACCAAAAGTAAATAATGGCAGCGCATACTAATTACGATAACAACAAACCTGCAATTTGGAGGTGGGTCTAATGTGATTTCAGCCAATTCTTTCTGTATCCTGCGATAAAAATATTAAACAAATAAAAATAATTATAAATGGATACAACTGCCAAAGTAAACGTTAAATGATAAATCAAAAAAGTTTGGTACCTTTTAGCAGAAGTTCCTAGAGCTTTCGACATCTTTGGATTTGGCTTGGTTTCTTTGTTTTCTGGCTTATTGTCTGCCAACGATGAACCACGACCTCTTCCGGTTCCACTTGACCCTGCCCCAGACGACATGTTTCTGCAATATATGCATAACGTGAAGGTTATCATGTCACGTTAAAGCAATTTGTTGACATAAAAAAAAAAAAACTTGTACACATAACATTTTTGTCATAAAACAGGAAACACCTATTGAGATAATAAGTATCTTACAACGCTCAACTCGTCAACTTAATTTGTAATATTTAAACAAGAAAAAAAAAAGAAAAAAAAAGAGTGTGTCTATTACATATATATGTACAAGAGAAAATATAGACCGAAAGGAAAATATCTTCAAGTTCAAATGAAGAACATTAGACATTAAATTACACAAAATGTAAAGTTCTAAATATCTTTAAATATCATAGTACGAGATTGACGTATTCTAAAATTGAAAAAAAGAAAACTAAAACTTGGTTAAACGAGTATTCGTCTATCGATGAACGTAAAAGAGAACAAAGATCTCGATGTAAAGAAGAACCATCGTAGAAATTTTCTGAGATTTCTTTCATATCTATTTCTTCAAATTCTCGAGTCGTTTGATCGTTTTGGTTCGTTTTAGCCGCGACGGATAACCGCCTCGAGCTTCCTCGAGAACACGATCCCTAGGACGTACCGCCCGAGGAAGGAAGGAGGAGGGGAAGAACGGAGAGAGAGAGAGAGAAAGAAAAAAGACAGAGATAGATAGAGAATTGGAAAAGGAGAAAGAAGAGAAATAGGAGAGAGAGAGAGAGAGAAAGGAAGAAAGAAAGAAAGAAAGAAAGAAAGAAAGAAAGAAAGAAAAGAAACTAAGAAAGACAGAGAAAGATGATAGATCAGAGTGAGCGGTGATAAAAGATCGGAGTAAGAGAGGAAAATATAAAAAGAGCTCTTAGCGAAAGGAAAGCGCGACGGACAATGGTAGGCTCTCGTACCTCGTGTGTATGATGCGTCCGTCCACGCCGTGTTTGCCGTCGTCGTCGCGCGAGGAACTATCTCTCGCCGGGATTGGTGGGGAGGGGAGGCGCGGGTCGAGGAGGAAAGGAGCGAGGGAAAGGGACTTGGCGGTCCGCGTAGGAGAAGAGCCGCGCGGACTTTGCGATGATTCGCGGCTTCGCCGGTTCTCTCCTCGCGTGAGAAAGAGAGAGAGATAATGGAGTCCGCGCAAGCACCACGCGCGCAAGCTCTCTCTCTCTCTCTCTCTCTCTCTTCTTTTTCTTTCTCTCTCTCTTACTTCGAAGAAGAAAAATAAAATATAAAAAAGAAAAAAAATAATACGAATAAAAAAGATTAAAAACTATCGAGACAATATCGGGTCTATGGTGCCGTCCGTGTTGCCACTAGTAGCTCTTTTATTATTCTTCTTCTTTTCGTTTTAATCGAGAGTAACGACGATTCGCGAAACAACACGAAGACAGAACGCGTTATTCCGTGAAACGTCGAATTTACAATGAGTAATGCGAATTCGTAATAACGTGTCTTTAACTCCCGTGTAATGACGTGATCGAGGATAAAATATACCTATCCCCGAATCGGTAACACACAGAGATTACGCAAAGTCGAGAAGAAGAAGAAGGGTAGGGACGCGCGTCGATCTTAAAGCACAACACCATTCACGAAGGGGGGAAAGGTTGGGTAAACAGCACACGAGCGTGGAAAAAGCAAAGAGATTCGTTCGAATTGTCGTCGCTCTCTCTCTCGCTCTTTCGCTCTCTTTCGCACTCTCTCGCTCTCTCTCTCTCTCTCTCTCTCTCTCTTTCTGTTGTCGTCTCTTCTTCTTCTTCGACACCCCCGGAAGCACCGGCGCTTCTCTCACGTCCTCCTCGTCGTCTCCCTCTCGCAATCATTCATCTCCCTTTCATGTCCCGAAATCGCGATCGCGGCGTCCTTCGTTCCACGACGAGCGCCGACGAAACGTGCGCATCTCTCTGACCGTCGTCGCCGGATGTTGACTCTGCCCGGCCCCGTCGCCGCCGCCACCACCGCCGCCACCGCCGCCGCCACCACCGCCGCCGCCGTTGCCGCCGCCACTACCACCACATCACTACTCACCACCACACCTACTATCTTAACATAACACCGCCACCGACACCGACACCGATACCGTACCGTCACCGTCACCGTCACCGTCACCACTATCACTGCAGCGAACCAATACTTTATTTTCTAACGCGTGGCGGCGCTGCGAACGTCGCTGCACTTTTCATTATCCCCACCGATCATACTTCATTATTTTAATATACATTTCTCTTACTCTTCTTACCATTCTTTACTTTAATAAGTTTTCTCGCGTCTTCGATTTACGATAATAAAAATCTTTTTTCTTATTCCTATCTTTTTTCTTTCTTCGACGTTACAACTCTCTTTTGTTTACTCTTTAACATCCGTCTCCCTTCTTATTGCTCTCAAAGCAATCGTGATTGGTCAGATTTATTCTTATTGAAATCCCGCGAGAATCTCTTTCATTTGACTGTTATATTCGTTATTTAATAATTCAAATTATTTTTTTATATTTATTACTCTTTAATTAATGTTTAATCTTTTATTCCGTATTTTTTTAATCACTGTGCTTTGATTGGTTAATTGGAGATCCTACTTTTCTGATTGGTGTTGTTTCTTAATGAATAGAAGATATTAACATATTATGTTTATTTATCAGTATTACGGTAATTATTCGAATGAGTTTTTATTGAATATAAGATCATTATAAGCTCGTAAATAACAGGTTATATAATTTTTACGATTTTTTGTCATGATAATTATTAGTTCTAATTCTTACTGATATTGGCGCTGCGAACCACTTCCGATCTAATGCGTTGCTAAAATATTTCAAAGTTCTAATAGTTAAGAAAATATTCATTGTTGTTTAAGGATATATTGTATAACGTTTATGGTTTTTCGAACAACTTTTATTTATAGAAATTGTATTGTTTGTATTTATGAAACAAATTTAAATATATGTGTTATATTTTCGATGTCTTTTATATCATATGAAGATCATGTGTTATTCAGGCGCTGACATATATTGTAAATAAGGTTGCAAAAGATTAGGCTTAGATAAAGACGAAAACTATTATCGAATCAGTTTGATAGATCTGTCAATTTTCTACAATAGTTATTATTAATATTCGTCAAGATGGGGAAACGACAGCATCAGAAAGATAAAATGTAAATATTTTCTATATTTTAGTTTACATAGGTTAGGGCATTCAGAAAAAAGTTTTTTCTTGAATATATATTTTACTTGTAGGTACTTAACATACACGGAATGGACAACATTATATGGTGGGAAAAGATCTGGTCCTCTAGAATCTAGCGAAGATACCACATTTCGACGTTTACCATATGATCATTGTTGTTTGAGTTTAAAACCACTCGAACATCCTTATTGTGATGCGCAAGGGCATATCTTTGAATTGGAACCACTTTTGGAATACGTAAAAAGATTTAAACATAATCCTGTAACAGGAAAATCTTTAGATCCTAAAACGTTAATAAAACTGAACTTCTATAAAAATGCACAAGGACAATATCATTGTCCAATTCTTTTTAAACCATTTACAAAACATTCGCATATTGTTGCTATTAAAACAACAGGAAACGTAATGTCATATGAGGTGAATATTATATTTATTAAATTGATTAAAATTATTATTATTATTGTTATTGTTATAGATGTATTAATAATAGATTGTGTTAATAAATAATATATTTTTAGGCAGTAGACCAATTAAACATAAAGACTCGCAACTGGAAGGATTTAGTAAACGATGAGCCTTTTATAAGAAAAGATATAATTACTATTCAAGATCCAAATGATGTAACAAAGTTTAATTTATCAACATTTCATCATATTAAAAATAATATAAGAGTTGAAGATGAAGGTGATTGGTTTTATTATGAGAATTATTTTCTATATATCTTTCTTATTATGTGTTCTATGAATTATAACTTTTGAACATATTTTTAGAGGCTATAAAAGAAAGAGCCGATCCAACTGCAAAACTTAAAACAGTATCTATGGAGACAAAAGAAATATTGGCAGAATTAAAAAGAGATTATAAAGAACCAGAAATTAAAGAAGAAAGTACTAAACCGCAAGCTGATAAGTTCAATGCTGTATGTATAATATTTCAATTAGTAACAAACATTTTTTTTCGCTAATTTATAATAACACTTGCTCATGCAGGCTCATTATTCGACTGGTGCTGTAGCTGCAGGATTTACTTCTACGGTAATGCCAAGAGAAACAACTCATCAAGCTGCAGTAATTGCAGAAGACTTAGTTCGATATGAAAGGGTTAAAAAGAAAGGTTAATTATTATATTTATATAAGTACTTTTATTGTAAATAAAAATAAACTTAGTTGCATTGAATTTTTATAGGATACATAAGATTACTCACAAACTTTGGTGCTTTGAACTTGGAACTTCATTGTGATCTTGTACCAAAAACATGTGAGAATTTTGTAAAACATTGTCAAAATGGTTATTATAATGGTACAAAATTTCACAGGTCTATACGAAACTTTATGGTAATATTGAAATTAAATATTATATTAGATTTTAATAGTATCCATATAAAGACATTATAATTCTTTAGATTCAAGGAGGAGATCCAACGAATACTGGTAATGGTGGAACATCTATTTGGGGTAAAGCTTTTGAAGATGAATTTAAACCAAATTTAATTCATCAAGGAAGAGGTATTCTTTCAATGGCTAATTCAGGACCAAATACAAATGGATCTCAATTGCAAGTATTTTAAAGAGTGGAAGATGATATTTTATATAATATTGAATTACGTTATCACTTTCCAGTTTTATCACATTTCGATCATGTCGACATCTTGATCGAAAACACACCGTTTTTGGAAAAATTGTTGGAGGTTTAGAAACGTTAAATACCATAGAAAAAATCGAAGTAGACAATAAAGATAGACCGATCGAAGATATTATAATACAAGGAGTATTAGTCTTCGTAGATCCTTTTCAAGAAGCCGAGGAACAATTAATTGCCGAAAGAGCAGCAGAAGCAGAAAAATTAGCACAGGAAGCGAGTAAAAATAAAAATCCAGATAAAAAGGAAGGAAATGATGTTCTAAAAATTTATCGTCCAGGCGTAGGCAAATATTTAAAGATAAACAATGAAGACAAGTGAGTAAGATATTTTTTTCACAAAATATTTATACGACTGCGTTAAATAAATAAATAAATTCGCGTTCCTTTTATAGAGCAGACAAAGATGAAGCATTAACCATAGAGCCAGCTGTTAAGAAGAAAAAGGTCTTAACGAATTCTTTTGGAAATTTTTCTTCTTGGTAGAAATATAATAATATTTAAAAGTAAGATAATATTAATATAAAATTAATAATAACATTGAAAGCCCATAAAAGTGCTAAAGAATATTTTTTATTAATAAATGAATCTACAAATTGTTCTTATCATATTCGTTTGATCCTACGTTACATTAAATACAGATGCACAAATTCTATGTTAAACTTAATACACATATGTATATGTGTGTGCATGTATATATATATATATATATATATATATATATATATATATATATACACATATATAAACACATGTAATATCTAGCTATAAACATATATATGTATTTTAGATAAAATACAAAAATTTACGTAGTATCGTTCGAAGCTTATTTATTTTATGATCGTACATTAAAGAGATTTAAAAATGGAAAAAAAAATTGTTTTGATTCGAGGTAGTAAGGTCAGTGTCGATGGAGAAATCTGGATTACAAGGACTCCAGTCCTCCATGTTTGAAGTTCGAATGCGCACGGTCGAAGAGGACAGTCGCGCGTCGTACCGTAGTTTGCGGTATTTCGGACGATCTCACGATTTTTGTGTGTGCATTCCAAGATATTTTGTGTATTGGATAATCGAATAATCTAAATCACCGTACCATGGATGATTTGGGTAAGTAAATATTAAACTCTATAACATACGGCCTATACGGTCTAACCTCAAATTTTTAGACAACGACTCGAGCCTGTCAAAAGTGATCAACGATTTTATTTGTTTTATTATTCATTTAAAGTTAAATCTTATAATTTCTTTTTATGTTATACGTAATTTGATGTATATATTTATTTCATCAAATATTCTTTGAAAATGGATGTTACAACGTAACGTCTTGTATCTAATTATTCTCATATAAGAATGAAAATTGACAGTATCGACGTTTCAATAAACGTTTGACAAATATATTTTAAATTTAAAATAATATAATAATTAATTATAATTAATTTATTACGAATGTAAAATACGTACTTAATTTGATATAACATTAAATCACAATAATTATTGCATATAACACGATTTATATTATTTTTCATTCGTAATTGTTATAGTTTTCTTTTTATTATATATTTTTTTATTATTATTTATTTGTAAATATGTTTCTTAATCTGTATTTAATGTATAATCGTAGAATTCGAAGAAATTAAAATTGTGATTTGAAACTTTTTGTGAGTGTACTTCAAATTATCTTAATGATAATTGTTATTGTTACTTATCGGTTACATTGAAACATTCAAGGACGTTGTATAAGCCTGAAAATTTTCCTTTTGTCGAAACACTTGCTGTGTAAGTAAACGCCAAACTGTGAAAACATTCATTTACATATATCTATATATATGTGTGTATGTGTACACATACATGTATATATACAAAAGATTCTCGTTTACACGTCGATGAACTGTATTGTAAAAATGATTCAAATGACATCTGATGATGGCGCCACGAATAAATAACGACGTTTGACAAAAATTATTAGTTTTTTAAAAACGAGCCGATCTAAGAAAACAAAAGTACATTCGAATTATTTTACTTTCTATATATCTATCGATATTAATTTGTATATATCACTATATATGTATAAATATTTCTATCATGTGTGTTAATAAGATAAGACGTTAACAAATTATACAATGAAGATTTTTACGTCGAATATCAAGAACGAAACTGGAGAGAGAGAGAGAGAGAGAGAGAGAGAGAGAGAGAGAGAGAGAGAGAGAGAGAGAGAGAGAGAGAGAGAGAAAGTGAGAGAGAGGGAGAGGGAGACAAACCATTCATTAATTAAATACAACGTAAGCAACATGTCATTGCTTTCGAACGGCGACTGCCATGTTGCTTTTTAATCAATCTCGCGAGATGTCACTGTTAACGTATTTGTTGAAAATGTATAGACACACACAAACATACACACACACATATTTCTAATCAACAACGTAATCACGAATATTAAAAAACGTAGAATTTAAACTTAACGTAATAAAAAAAAGAAGAAATTAATTATAAGACGGATCGAAAAATTGTTGATTTTTATTTACCTTCAATTTTTTTTTCTTTTTTTTTTAAGTTTGATTAGAATGATTCCAATTAGTATCCCCACTATTAGTCTTGTCTTCGGTATGAAACAATGAAGGAGTAAGTGTTTTGTTGAACGCAGTAGTCAAGCGCCAACGATCGTACGTATTTTTAGTGAGTTTCTCGTCGTCCCGAACTTCCTCGTGTTTCACGTTGCTGTTGATAGGTAGAAAGGTCCCTGTATATATAAACATACACATACACATATATACATATACATATATAGGGTCGAGCTCCTGAAATATACTTAACTTTCGTTCGAACTTCCCCCTTTTCTTGACTCCCCTTCACCCCGTTCTGACTACTCCAATGTTGCTACACCGTCTTTGCATCCACCCCACCAAGATCGTCGCGACCGAGTGCCAGTTCTCTTACGCATATACTTCCTGAATTCCTCCTCGGGATGATCACTCGGGATATCTCGGGATATGCGTTCTGTGTGAATCCTTTAGTGCGTGTTCTTATTTGGAGTGGAGCCATTAACTATCGTCGATAAATCTTTTTTTTTTCTTCTCTTCTTTTTTTTTGCGTTAATTCAAACGAAATCTTTTCATCAGTTCGAATTGGTTCATTATTTCGTATGAAATTATAATTTTGTTTCAAATTTTATTAAATAACACTTTTTTATTAATCTTTACAATCGTTAATTATCATCGGAAGAAATAACTTTTTTTTCTTGATTGAGAGAAAGAAAAGGATTTATAAATTATGTTGTATTAATTTTTATTTTGTGACAAAATTGTTCGTGTTCTCTTTTTTTTTTTTTCCTTCTTTTCCCAAAATTCTTAACCAATACTAATTTCGTAGGTTTATTATCTTATAGATGGAATAATTTTTTTCTTAATACATATAAGATATATCTCGATTATTTTTTGTAACTTTTTATTTCGTACGAAATTATTAAAAGAATAAATAAAAGTATTAGAAATGACGATAATTATTGACTCACCGTATGTTATGTGCCACATTCCTCATCGTTCTTCGATAATATTCCTCGTTTTGATATTATCCTTAATTTAATTATAAATACAGTGTTGTTTCGAATTGGAATTTGATCAACATTTGAAACTTTTGTTAGCAGTGCAGAAAAGTGTATGACGTTTGAATCGAAAAGGTGCAAGAGAAAACTAGATAAGCGTGTATTTCAAGAGAACACGTATAGTTGTATCAAGATATACATACGTACGTGGGATGATCGAGTTATTATCGCAGCGAACTGTTGATCCACGATAAACTAGCCATCGCTTTCGCGTATCGCAATTTTTAATAATCTTTCTGTCACTCCTATATCCATGATACTTTATCTCAAATTTATTGATTTTTAAACTATACCTATAAATATACATTGAACAAGTCACTATTATTTTTAGTTGAAACATTTTGTTACAGAAAAGATATCGATATTGTCCTCATTAAATAATTTTCTATAGAAACAAATTTATTGATTTTTATAATTTAACGTTTTTAAACGAAAGAGAAAGAAAAGTATATTAACATTATACATTAAATTATTTTTTATAGACAAAAAAAAATATTATTGATTTTTAATCCAACATATTTTTATAAAAATATATTGAACTTCGTTACAATACAAAAAATGTTTCATATATTTATACAACATCTATTTATTTTAAAAAATATAAATATACATTGAATATTATTGACGACTCGATAATATTATTATTAGTTTAACACATGTTTAAAAAGAAAATATATCAGAATCATCTCATTGATCTTTCTTTTTTCAATATAGGAAAAAAAAAAAGAAAAATTAATTGTTTATAAATATATTAGAAATGCATATACACATATGTATGTATGTATATTTAATTTGTTTCGATGCCATTCTGCAACAAGTGGTCGCAGTGGCGCGTGGTTAAAAGATTGGTCCCTTCCATCCCTCTGATTCGTCAGCCAATCAGTGATTCGCATAACAGTACCACGTGACTTGAGTAGCGCGTGTCGCGTTTATTCCACGCGTGTCAGTGCGTGCGTATGTATACACATGGAGGTGCGCGTGCTCCGTCATTTCTTCGAATAAAATAAGTCGTTCGTAATATTTTGTGCGCGTAAAAAAAAAATATATATATATAAGGAAAAAAAGAAAATGGCTATGGATCGAACAATGTACGGAAAGGTGCAACCAGGCGCCACTTATCAGCCGTTTAGGATCACCGTGAAGAAAGGCTCGCCTCCTGGCTGTAAGTGTCAATTTCGTTCTTTTCATCATCGATTTTTTAATCTCTTTAAAAAGGAAAGAAATAAACAAACAAAAATGTCGGAACTCAGGGTTTCTTGTTACCACCGTAGAAAGTTTTCTATTTTTGTTTCGTACTTGTAATTACATCGAGGACGGTGCGAAATACTATTACGTGTTGCATAACCCTTACGGAGTTTACGCTCGCGGCGTATTTTACATGTAACAAATACTACCCGCACGACCTCCTTACATAAAAAGCGTTTGATACCGGTATGCGAGTGACAATATTCATGTTGTTAATGCGATAGTCTATTGAATCATTTATATAAATAGCTTACAAGTAAATTATTTTTTTTTCACCTCTCTTTCTTTCTCCTATTTTTCCTTTTTTTTTCTCTTCTAATTAACATTTTCATGAGAACGTTGCACTAGTTAAACAAGATACTATTCATCATGTTCGGTGATTGAACGATCGTTATCGCTTGCGTAATCCTTTACCATCAATTCACGCCAATTATTTTATCGGTGCTTTTAAACGCCCACGCTGAGCGAACAGGAAACAAGCTTTTTCCTTTTACATGCGATAAAATATCTTTTTACTTTCCTTGCGCGAATCTAGAATAGATCAGATCAAGTGATACATAAGAAATGAGATGAATTTGTGAAGCATTGAACTTGTTGCTTTAAATAATCAGGAAAATCGCTTTACGTCAAAGATTTCTCTTGTTTTTTTTTATCTTTGAATTAATAGAAAGAAACTTCGTGAATGTATGTCAAAATATTTGTAAAAAAAAGAAGAAAAAAAAATAAGAAAAACATTCACCTTGATAATGTCTTTTTGGGAAGAAGGTTATGTAGTAAAGAAAGGTCGAGTACATTTATATACAGCATCACACTCGTTCTTCTTTCGAGTACCCTTCACCCACAGAGAGTATTACCTTGACACTAAACATACCGGTATACTTATCGAACTCATTATCCAGTACCACCCCTTTTTTGGTATGACTGTAAATACCGTCAGCAATAGTTTCATCGATCGTGTGAGCATCGTGTATCACTTTCGAAAATAATCTACCATCTCATCTTTCCATTTTTTTTTCGAATCCGTAAATAGATCGATTGGATCGAAGAAACAGATTTACGTAATATTCTTTTTCTTTTTCTAATGTTCTCCATCGTAATTCAGTATTGAAAGACGAATATGATCTGTTTTATCGATCATCGATAATAAAAATTTATATGTGGTATTATACGGTGGAGAATGATTGTATCTCTTTTTTTATCGACGATCGGTACTTATCAAAAGTTTGTTACGTAAAAGTAATTCAATGTAATTATGCAAAGAGAATGCTGAAATAATTCGAAGAACGAATTTGTAAATTAATTAAATTCGATCGAACGAAGTTTTCTGTGCATGTTATTAACGAAAGATTTCTGTCTTATCGACGGTCGATATTTATATGATATTATGCAAAAATTAATTTAAATTAATTATTGCGAATAAAACATTGAAATAATTAAAAAAATAAAAAAATAATGCATTTTTTATGAATTCGATATTATATATGAATTATGAACCCGCCCGAAAATAACTTTCCGGAAGGGTTCATTGGGAGGGGGAAGAAAAGAAAGAAAAAGAAAAAGAACAAATTGAATTAGAACGTTAGGCGTAGTGAAAGGTACACGAGACTCTTTGTAAGAATTGAAACTTCGTTCGTTAGGACAGTATGCGTCGTAACAAGTTACAAAACAGCCCAACTTAAATGCTTGAGAAAAATCGAGAGTTGAAAATTCGAAAAATATGAGAATCGCGAGATGTTCGAAACGAAGTGTGTTCGTAAGATGTCAAACGTATTTCTTATTTACGAAATTCCGGATTACGCAAGGAAGAATTTGATTGTGACGTCATACCTTTTTACGTACTAACGTGAAACCGCATAAGGAGAAATTCTTTTCTTTGGAAATGGATTGGTCAGCGTCCGGATGCGATCAACAACGTTTCTCCTTATAAAGAATTCGAATGTTGTGCCGCTACTACGTTGATACGATAACGCGAAATGAATTCATTCACCGTGACTAAAGGTGAGGTTTAAAATTAGACTTGTTCGAATATTCATTAGTCATTAGTTATTTATTACTTTGCATCAAAATTAATTATGCTCTCTGTCTCTCTCTTTCCCTCTCCTCTCTCTCTTTTTTCTTTTCTCTCTCTTTTTCATTAGAAAGTAAATCAAATTTTATCTTCGGTACGTAGGATCCAAAATGGTCGATCTTAACGACCTTTTGTTCGTCCAATACGTACTCTTGATATTTGATGATGTTAAAGAAGAATAATAATAATTATAAGAAGAAGAAGAAGAAACAAAGTGTATGTATTCTTTTCTTCTTTCAAGCGTTAGGTTCCGTAACTATCGAGCAAACATACAGTAGCAGTAAATTCCTACTTGACCTCGAGGAAAACCGTACAACGCACAGTTACGTACTAATCTCTTCGTGTGTATTTTACTTTGCCATTCCAAGAACGAAGAAATCGAACGAATATAGAAAAATATTTTTTTTTTTTTTTAGAATATATACAAAGTATCCTCTTGTTCACAGAATGATCACATAAAAATTTTAATAAAATTTCTCTTGCCTCATTTCCATTAAGTAGGAATTCATTTCTATTCGATTTATTATTACGATAATAACTAATCGCTGATTTGAAAGTTTTGCATTGATCAAGGCAATCCCTTCTGTTTCCATTGAAACGTATCTAATTCTGTCTTTCTAATGAGATTGCTTTTTTCATTCACGTTCAGTTTTTATCAATCAGCGTAATCGTATCGAGTCACGCGAACTTTTTTTTTTGTTTTGTTTTTCTCTCCATAAAGAAACAACTCTCGTATAATATAATATCGACGTATAGCTTTCTTTCCATCGCTATCAATATCTTCGAGTATCTATGAAGATAATTTTTCTTATATCATTAATCTATAAAAAAAAAAGAAATAAATTCAATGGTATTCTAATCGAATCTTTGATATAACTTTATACCCGCATATCATAGGATATGACTCAAAGAAGTTACTGTGTATTTATTCAAGGACTTTTCTTTTCCTTTTCTTTTCCTTTTTTTTTCAATATCCTCGAATTATGAACGTTTCATTATCTTTCTTTCTCTTTTTTTTTATTTCAAGGTAAAATCAACATCAATATTCCTCTTTCTCTTTGATCAGACTTGAAGAGTCCAGGACCATATCTAGCTCGTTGATAAAACGATACTACTTCCTACGCGTCGTTTACTAACTCGTAGGTTGCTTCCTAGTGTAATTAACGTTTCAGAATAATATTAAGGAAATAGAGAAAAAAATATTAGATAAAACAAGAAAATAGATCGTTACAAGGCTGTTTTAGAAACTAGCGTTCGTTTTCGATCGTTGTGTGCCAAATGTTGAGGATAATGAATAATAGTGTAGAAAGATATATACATACATACATACATACATACATACATACATACATACATACATACATACATACATACATACATACATACATACATACATACATACATACATACATACATACATACATACATACATACATACATACATACATACATACATACATACATATATACATATATATGCGTATGAATATAGAGAAGAGGAGGAAGAGGAAGCAAAAGGTGGTTTATTTTTGTAAAGTCTGTCGTTTTGGATCTAGGTGAAAATGTTCTGTCTATAGCTAAGTAGATACATATACAATTTGAAGTTAAAATCGAGAGGATAGTGAGGAGTAGGAGGAAAAGAAGTTAGAGTAGGAAGACAAGGTAGAGTAGGAAAAGAAGGAGAAGGATGTAAAACGATTCTCACGTAACAACTGATGATATTTTGTAGGTGTAGCTTTTTGAGATTAACACGTGCATTGTAGAGTCAGTTCTGTCTGGTCCTACCAGACGATCGGGCCTTTTCGTCGATGCACATTCTTTACTCCTACGTTGTGTTGTGTTTCTTTTTTTCTCTCTCTCTCTCTCTTTCTCTTTTTTTCTGTTCCTCCTTTCTCTTTCTTTCGTCACGTGATATCGTCGATCTATCGTTGGTAGGTTTGACCTTGATCACCATCGTATGAGACTTTCGTAGAATTTTATACTCGCGTACGTCGTGGAATATTTTTTCTTTCTTTCATTTTTAATTATTATTTTCTATATTATTCGTAGGAAACTCATGTAAACCCAATAAAGTTGACAAGAGTGACAGTGATACGTTCTAGTTGATAGCAACAGAATTTATTGATTTTTGATCTTTCTTTTTTTTTTGCTTTTTCGTTGTTGTTGTTTCTTTTTTCTTTCGTTTTTCTTCATTATACGAAATTTATTATTCTATTTCGTCGCACGTTTTATTTTATTTTTCTATACAATATTTCGAAAATGTGGATGAGGGTGCATAACATAATTGAGTGCAGTGCTAGTAATATATAATATAGTTGATAGGTACACAAGGTTTGTTTTTTTTTTATCATCATTATTATTATTTTTTATTTTTATTTTTATTCTTAGCCATACAAAATTTATTATTATATTTTGTTGATTTCTGCGTACACGCGGATTTTCAACGCACTGTAAATAAGTTTCCACTTGGCGACGTACCAAAAGTAAAATAGATCTTATTGTTAGCACAAAAGGTTAAATTTTATGTTCTGTTTATTTGTCTCTCTTTCTCTTTCCGATATAAAGATACTGACCATAGTAAACATGATCTTGAGAAAGATATGATAACAACAAAGAGAACTAAGAAAGGTAAAAAAGACGTTGCAGCTTTTTATCGCAACTTTGCTTATCGTTGTCTACGTCGGTAAGGTAGATCTCTTC
Organism: Vespula vulgaris; assembly: GCF_905475345.1. Taxonomy (NCBI): domain Eukaryota; kingdom Metazoa; phylum Arthropoda; class Insecta; order Hymenoptera; family Vespidae; genus Vespula; species Vespula vulgaris. The sequence continues at coordinate 4,395,720 of NC_066588.1, forward strand.
GATGCAAATTTCACTTCACGTGCGATTCCGTTCCGTTCTGTTCCGTTCCGTTCTGTTCCGTTCCATTCGTAAACGTTTGTTAACGTCGAGAAAAGATTTACGACGTACCACAAATAGATCCTAAATTTATAACAGATCAGATAAAAGAAAAGAAGACCGAGTTAGAAGAGAAATCTTTTTTCTGATGTCATACGTGCCCATATACTTTTACGTTTACAAAGAAAAAAAAGTGAAAAGAACGTTCTCGAAATTTTCATGTAAAAAATTTGTTTCTTTTCTACCTTTAAATTCGTCCACTCGCTTCTACTCTTACGTTAGTCAGATTTAATATCGTTACGAACGAATAATCTATCTCTCTAGCCCCGTTCTAATTCAAGGTTTATTTTTGTCTTACATATAATCGTTTTACTAGCCAATCACGTGGCACCCTTTTCATCCAGAGTCTATGTAATTATACATAGATCGACGACTCTCTGATAAAATTCGAGGATTGACATCTCTTTGACATTTCGCGGTACTTTCGAAAAGATAATTTTATTGAGGTTTTGTATGTGTGTGGTTGTGTGAAAGAGAGAAAAAGAGAAAAAGAGAAAGAGAGAAGAATAAACGATAAAAACGTGATAAATATGACGGACGTTATGAGACCCATGTCGCCTATTCGTTTGGCGACTATCCAACGACATGCACGATGGGAACAATACGTTAGTAAGTATCATTCTTATCGCGAGAAAAACATGATCTTTTTTTGTTGTTTCTGAATGATTCGATGTTTCATCGAATAAAAATATATCTCGACGCATGTGTAATACGTGATTAATGTTCATTGGCGTGTTTCTTTCATTTACTCGTATTTTTTTTATACCTATTCTTTTTTTCTATCTCATCTCTCTCTCTCTCTCTCTCTCTCTCTCTCTCTCTCCTTGTTTCTTTATCCATCTTTTTCTCAGTCATTTTATATATAATTAACGTGTATATGTGGTTTCTTCATTTATTCGCATTTCTTTATCTCTGTCTCTCTTTTCCTTCTCTCTCTCTCTCTCTCTCTCTCTCTCTCTCTCTTTCTGTCTTTCTCTTTGCTATGTTTTTTTTCTACTTCGTCATCTATACGAGATCACGCACACATTCACACAAATAATATCGACGCCCGGATTCGTTAGACGGTATGAATCAGATGTATAAAATAGGACTCCTGAAGTTGAACGGGCTTCTGGCCAATATTTAGGTCTCATTCACATGTACATACATATATAAGCGTTTACCATTTCCGTATACTTTACAATACATAATACCAAAAAACGTTCCTTTATAAATTCTCATAAAAGTCTTATTTTCCTTTCTTCTTCTTTTTTTTTTTAAATACGATCTAAAAACAGGATTAAAAAATCCAGTTTTAAAGGAAGGATGCATGCACAATTTTTTTCGTTTATTTTAGGATCTTCTATCATCATAAACTCAAATTATTTTTTTTTCTTCTTTATAGGAACGTCTATGTTAAAAAAAAAAAAAAAGAGAAAATGAAAAGGAAAAGAATGGTATGTTTAATATATGTTCCCATCAATTGAAAATTTTCGAGTTTATTTTATTATCATAACCTTAAATTCTATAACTTTGTATATAAGAGCGTCATATGTGAGCTAGAGAAAAATTCTTTTCAATTCTCTTTTCATTTTTTTTTGTTTTTGATTTGAAGGTTTGAAAGATAGAATTAAAAAAAAAATAATAATAATTGAAGAAGAGTTCTCAAAGGATATTTTCCTTAGAACGATCTCCCAGCACATTGTCGACTTGTGTTCTGTCTTTCTTCTTCGTATCAAGAGTTAGCTGACACTCAATTGCATGTTACTTGAAAAGAGAGAGAGAGAGAGAGAGAGAGAGACAGAAAGATAGACAGAAAGATAGACAGAAAGATGAATAGAGAAAAAATAAAAGAGAAAGAGAAGTCTAGGAACTCTTCTCCTTAACACGAAAGCAGTATCATCGTGTTTCTACCTCTTGCTCCCTCCATTTTCTCTTCTTCCCCCTCTCTAACCCCTCTACCCCTTCTCAACCATCTAGACCCGGTCTCCTCTCTCTTACAGCTTCGCCTTTACTGAGAACTTTATTGACAATCAGTATCGTCTCGCCGATCGGACGTACGTGCACGGATGTCTTTTTCGTACGCACTGTGACACACGTGATACATTTAGAATTTTTTTTTTTTTTTAATTTTTGAATTAAAGATTTTATTCGGTAGACAATCTTTTTCGCTTTTTATTTTTTTTCTCTTTTTGGCAAACTTGGTAAAAGCGAATGTATGCGTTAGTGAGATAGACACGATTTATTATTATTATTATTATTATTATTATTATTATTATTATTATTATTATTATTATTATTATTATTATTATTATTATTGTTATTGTTATTGTTATTGTTATCATTATCATTATTATTATTGTTGTTGTTGTTAGGTCATATATATATATATATATAAAACAATTTCTTTGAGATTAGTTTTTCGAAAAGAATTTTCGAATTGAAAACATTCAAAGTTAGCTTTTTGAAGATTTTTAGACGAATAGTTATAACATTTTTTCAAGGTTAACTTTTTTAAAAAAGATTTTTAGACGAATAACTATAACATTTTTTTTGAAGGTTAGTTTTTCAAAAAAAGATTTTCAGACGGATAGTTGTAATATTTTTTCAAGGTTACTTTTTCAAAAACAATTTTTGACGTCAAGATTTTTTTCTCGGGATTAGCCTCACGAAAAAGAAAAATTTTTTGATGGATAATTATAACGATGATATTTGAGGTTAGCTTTTTGAAAAAGATTTGCAACGAGCGATCTGAGAAATAATTAAAATTCTTCGAACAACACGTGAATAAATTCGAAGAATGAATGTTTTTTTTTTCTCAAGAATATTCGTCGAGGATACGTCATACAATAGCGAAGATCATTAACCTTTCGCATCTGGATGATATCATCAAGACGAACTTATACATTTTTTTCTAACTTCGTTTCAGTTTTATTACTGGACGAAACAGACGATTTTTCAGTTTTTAATTTTATTATTCTTTCTTTCTTTTTTTTCGTTTCTTTCTTTCACGTGGATCTCACATACGCGTTCGCTTTGAACAGTGACGAATAGGTGAAAATATTTCTCGAACGTTGATAAATTACATTCGCAAAAGAAAAAACAATTTTCTTTTTAAGGAAAAAATATCGGAGTGACAGAGTGAAGAAAAAACAAGTTTGTTTTATTTGAACGTCGACTCGTTTTATTTATTATGGAGGAACAAGACACCAGTGCATTTCAATCTTACACAGAGAATAATAACATCTACGAGACTTATCAAGTCGACAAGGCTGATAATAATCTTTTCAATCTTGGTAAATCTATCTCTCTTTTTCTCTCGGTACATAACATGCACATATCAACTGTACACACACGAATGCACACATAAAACTATATGATATTTGATTTATACGAGATACTGGCGATAGCGTGAAACAAAGATGGCGTTACGAAGGATTAAATTGTCAAGCTGGTTCATTTTTATATATATATATGTATATATATATATAAGTTTGTCCGACTTGTGTGTTGCGTATCTATGACGTCATCATCAAATTCGTTCAATTAACACATTCTGATAAGCGTTACGAAAATATTACAAAATTCTTTTATGAACTTTTCCCCTCGAACGTTATCATTTACACTTTATATATTACGAAATAACTTTTGTTCGAAATTCTTGAAACAGTTCGTCCCTTTTTTTATTTTTCAGATGCCCTATTGGCGGATTTACAAAACACTGTATCGTCCGAAGGCAATCACGTTAGTAGCAACGCTACACCAGGTTACGGTTCGTTAAATGGTGCAAGAACGCATAACACGAATGCATACAGATCTTACGAAAGTAGAACTTCTCCATTACCGTCACAATCGGTAAGTCTATTACTTAACATGTATCAATTTGATGTTGAAAATTAATGATTTGTTATGAATTTTGTTTGAGACGTCCGTGATGTTTTTTATTGATTTTAACATTATAAAAAATCCATCAATGTGATGTTAAATTAGTGATTTATAAACAAAAGTGCTCGAAGAGTTTATTAATTTTTTATAAACAATAGAATTAATTTTAAATCAAGTAAAAAAAAAAAAAAAGATTGAATATGTAATAACTTTAAAAATAAGATATACGATGATATGTGATATGTGCGATATTATCGACCGAGAAAGAAGTCTAGAATGATTTTTTTTGTATCGACAGCGTCATATTCCTATAATTATTCATTAAAACGATGTGTTTCTCCTTGATCGTTTTACCATCCTATCGAATATTTAATGAGTCGTAAAAGAAGAGGAACACCCACATATGTCATCGATTATTTTAGACACGGCTGTATCTGTTATGCACCTAAACGTGATACCAGTTTTGTTCGCGATAGCGAAAAGTTTGCTGAAGGCACGTAAAAAATCGCGTTACTCGAGATGTTTACGTAAAAGATTTGTAATGTACATATTAGCAGGAATGGAAACATGATGACGACGTTTGAGATTTTCTTTCCTCTCTTTTTTGAATCTCTTTGTTGATGGTATTTTATTATACTGGTTTTGTGAAAACTTACATAAAAGAAAATAATTATTAAATGATATCACCTATTGAAATTAATCTGTTTATTACATCTATAAGGTTTTATTGACTATTACGAATGATTGGAGTTGTGGTTATACGTTTGAATTTATTTCATATTTATTTCTGAAATATTTTAATGATTATCTTATCGACCGAGTTCGCAGATAACCAACGAAAATTTTTATGAAAATAAATGAAAAAAGTGGAAGATAAAATTCACGCGCCACTACGTTATACCAACTCCATCATTTTTGTGATATATAGTTGCAACATTATCCGGATAGATGGCATCGTCAAGTTAATGTAGGAATCTATATACCGATTATCCTATTACAAATAATAAAAAAGGAAAGTTTGATTCTATTGATATACGCACTATTGATATTTTTCATCGCTTATTTATTTTTTTTTTCCATTAAAATATAGTTTTACTTAGTATATTTTGATCAATTCAAAAATTATTTTCATACTATTGGAGAAACAATTAAACATGCTTTTTTTTCCCTTCCGATGAAAATTCAACGTACGAGTTTTCAATTTTTTGTCACATATTATTTTTTATAAAATGTTTTTTTTTTATAATTTATTGTTTAATTGAACAATTATTTTCATATTTAAGAAACTACGATTAGACTTTTCTCTCAATCAACATTAGTCATATGGGAAATCGATTAATAAAAAGAATATCTACATTATCGGCGATTGATCGATTTGTTAATCGGACGTCAAATTTTTCCGAAAGATGTCGATAGTGGTAGCATGCGTGGTTTTGTTAGTAGAATCGTCGTCAAATTTAAAGTCTGATGTTGACCTTCCCTTGATATTCCATAATATCCCGAAATAGAGTGATCCCGTTCGGTGGTCGCTCGTCGTCATTACTTCGACGACGGAAGCGACTGCCTGTACGAAGCAGAAGAATCCGTAAATAAACTTTGCCCGTCGATATATTGCGATGGAGTGCCAAATTCGATTTAACCGAGTATATTCGTTTCGTGTTTTACAAAGAGAATATTCATATTTGGTTCTTGTATCATAATTAACATAAATTACTAAACATTTTAAAACGATAAAACTTGAACCGATTAAAAAATTATTTATTTTATTTATTTCTTGTTTATATGTAATAAATTGCACTAACATATTTACAATTAATGTAATTATTATTATTATTATTATTATTATTATAATTATTTATGTGTCAATTCGTTCGTACTAATTACATTATAATTGTGATATAAATTACATCAAGTAATTATATTAAAAATCTATCATTTACACAAAAATTAATTTCGATAAATTCGAAGCTCGGTTTTTTTTTTTTTTTATTTAATCAATTAAATTATGTTTTTCTTTCCAATTTCTATGGGGAAAAAAATATTGACTTAATGAGGAAGGTCTATTGGAGATATTGTATTCGATCATATTTTATTATGAATTTAACATAATTACTTTTTTAGTTGTTGTTTTATCTTCTTTTTTACAAGAAATGCATCGAAAATTTGTAATTCGATAACGACAGATAATAACAATCGATAAAGATAGTCGAAACATGATGTCTGGACAACTTGGAAAGTTAAGAGAACTCTTTCAAGCGTGTGTGGCGTAAGAAGTATCTAAAGTTAGAAGCAATATGGTGTCTAAAATCGACTCTCATCGTCACTAAATCCTCGACTTTGATGGAGGTTGTTTTTCCTTTTTTTCATCTTTTTCTTTTTTTATCTTAAAGACAAATATTCAAGAGGAAATAAGTCTCGTCTTTGATGCGATCAAAACTTAAGATAATATTCGTCAAACGGATTACTTGTTTCATTTATTCTTAGTTCATTATGCAACATTATCATACATGGTTTAATTAATCGGTCTAATATCTAACATCTTTCGTTATTAGATCGAATCGAACAATAAAAATACATTCACTTTTATTATTTTATATTATTATTATTGCGTTTTGATATATTCATTTTTATTATTATTTTTTTTTGTTCTTTCCCGTGGATAACACAAACGTTGAACTCAAGAAAACACGAGAATAAGAAATAAACTATAGTTTCCGTACTTACATATGAACGAAGTACGAGGACTATTATCGATCGTTTTTGCAAGCACACCTGTCTCTTTTCCCGTCAATTTTATTGATTCTTCTAGTTGCAGAACAGACTGAATTATTTATATCTTTTGCGTTTCGCTTTCTACGCGCAAATTTTTTTACCTGGTTCGACTGATTTGATATAGTTGCAATTTGTTATTTTGACTTTTTATTATAAGTGTATACTGTATACACAGATGGACGTTTCTGTAAATAAACATATAGACATTGTTAACTTTAGTATGTGTATATATATATATATATATATATATATATATATATATATACACGATACAAGAAATAATACAATTGTTTATTTTAATTTTCTATTATAAATCTGCGTGCGCATATACAAAAATAAATATACAGATATTTTTTATGTTAGTGTTCTTATACTTTGTATATTAAAAAAAGAAAAAATAATAATAATAATAAAAATAAGTTAGACGATTTGCATCATAAGAATTGCACTCAAATATTAATAGATACAATAGAAATCGACTATGTAAAAGAAAAGATGTGGGTGGTTGTATAAGTATAGGTGGACGTATTTATTTGTAGCATGTTTAAGGCCGATAATAATAACTCATTTTTTTAATAAATCGTCATTCTGGACGTCAGATATTTTATTTAAATTAAAAGAAAAAAAAAGAAGAAAAAAGATAAATAAAAAAAAAGATAAAAAGACAAAAGATCTCGATCTTTTGTCAAAAGATACGACGAATTATATGTTTTTTTGTATCGTGTGCAACGCCAAATATTTGTCTTAGATATTCAAGGAGATGTTTCTACGTAAATTACATATATACTTTCGATGTGTTGACACATTTCTCGTTTATGTAAACAGAATATGATCATTGCAACAATTCGTATAAACAATAAAAGTTATATTGAAGATAAGATTCACAAAATTGAGATTTTTATCTCGATTTATTATTACTTATTGATTTTCTTTGGATCTCTCTTTCTTTCTTTCTTTTTTTATCTCTTTATTTATTTATTTATTTATTTGTTTATTTATTTATTTATTCATTTATTTATTTTATTAATTATGAAATTAGATTATTATTAACTGATTGACTTTTCAATAATAATTTATTTCTAATAAATTTGTGAAATGAGGTTGTTATTTTTTATTGTTTTTGGATTACATATACATAATTTATTTTAAAAGAAATCATTATAAATTATTTTCGACAAATAACTATTTTAATTACACAAACATTGTAATTATATAAGAATTATTCACTTAATAAAACTTTTTATTATTTGTTACGTATATATACATACATATACGTATTTATATTTTATTTTTTTATTTACTCATTTTTTTATTATTTTTGATGCAGATTTATGATCTCTACTTACTTTATTTTAAAAAGTAACAAGAAAATACACTGCGATACCATTTCAAATAAAATTGTGAAGAGAAAAGAGTATTTGCAAATTAATCAATTTTTCGATTATTTCTTCGATAGATTAAATCGATTAGACTTTTAATCGATTACATTACTATTTTATATTCCTTTTTGATTTACAAATTGTCTTAATATCGATGTTCAAAGTTTCTCTTATATGCTTCTTATTTTTCTCTCTCTTTTTTTTTTTTGTAATATGTTAGTCATTTTATTCTTATTCACGAAAGAAATCTAATTTATTGTTAGACCATTGAAGTTATTTATAAACTCGTGTAACATAGTGAATTTCACGATCGTAATATTCATCGATATTTATTTATTCTTTTCACACGATAAAAGTCGGTCGAATACAATCGGGAGTTTGATTTCGAACAAGGATGCGAATTAAATCGATTTCGAATTCGTTGAAATTTTGATTTTTGTTGTTTTACTAATCGATTCTCCTTCTTTTCTTTTTCTCTCTCCCTCTCTTTCTCTCTCTCTTTCTTTCTTTCTCTTATTTTCGTTTTTGATATTTTCCTGAAACGTTACGATTTAGTGTGATAATCCGATACGTCTTGCTGACATGTTTCTACTCGTTCGCTACGGATATTTTTGGATTGGTAACTTTGCAGGCAACCTAGTTTCGAAGGATATGCCGTTTCTAATGTTTTATTACAAAAAGGAGGAATTTTCTATGGTCGAATGAATATCATAAAAAAAAAAAAAAAAAAAAAAAAATGAAAAATTTTTCTCCCTCGAGATGATTTACATAATGTGTTACATACTCATTTCATAGAATATTTATATTTATTTGTTAATATTGTTAATGAATTTTTTATTTATTTATTTACTTATTTTTTTTTTTTTGATGGAGCAGAATAGAAATTATATAAGAATAGTTTGTAAGAGTTTATATGTTTATATTAAAAAAAAATCAGTCATTGGTAATAATTTTTCAAACGTTTAATTTCATTATCATCGTCGCCATTCTATTCTTATTATTTTTATTAGCTTGTAAACGGCCAAACACGAAGCGTCGTAATATTCGCGGGCGTACAATAAATTATTATATAAATACTGGAATTATTTTGATCCTCGGTGGAGAGAGATGCGTTAACACGATAATTTTGTATCAAACGAGACCTTCACGGGATGAACTTATTGGCAAGCGTCTGGATTGGATTGAATTGGAAATATACATACGTACGCCTTGTTCCGCGCTCGTTTCTTCGTGCTAATTGATAATGTATGTATTTACAAAGGTACTTTAGTATAGCCGATAATGACATCATGTTTTGAAAATAATGTGCGTACCTAAGGATTTTGGCAGGGTGATAAAAGCGGGAAAAGAAGCCAAAAATCATGCGCGTTCATATTTATAATACAGATACATGTATATATGTGTTTACATTTCATATTATGTACATACATTAAAAATATCCTATGTGATCTTTTGTTCTTTTATTTTAATTAATTTGAAAACACGTTTATTTGCCTTTTAACTTTCGACGACGTCCTGTAACTTTCTTTTTTTTTTACACTTTATTCTATTTTATCGAAAGAAAAATGAATCGTTACTTTAAATTAAATATTTTCTTTTTTATTTATTTATTTTTTATTTTCTGATAGTTTTTTAAATATTATTTACACTTACTGTTATTGTTATGTATGTTCATAATTGCTATAATTATACTAGTATGATATATTAGTTATATTATAATTATAATATTTAATATGATTTTATACTATGGTATATAATTATATTATTTTTAGAATATCTTATATTATAACTGGTATACAACTTTTTATATACCGACAAATTAAATTCTAAAGAGTTAGTGAAACATCGTTAAACTCGTTTTTGCTTCATCTCTCTATGCGTGTGCATGTAGCGTGTGGATTTGTCTATTTCTTGTGAAACTTTCGTTATGTGTCGAACCTATTGTTCGAAAAACAAATCGATTTGTCTGGTATTAACAATCTCACTTTGATTTATCGTCAATGAATCACTATTCCACACCTGACGAAAATTCGTCACGGAAAGTTTGTAATGTTTTACACATATAAATATATTTATATCTTCTCGTGTGTGGTATATGTTTAAAAACACACACACGTATGAACGTATACTTCTGTTGTCTAAGTATTTTTGAAAGATGGAGAAAAAGTTACTTTGAAAATTCATCGAGATATTATTTTTCGGTTTTTACGTTCGACTTACAAATATTACAGCCGACTTATCAAAATCGTGAGGCCATCGAGGAGACCATAACAAAATCTTCGAGTACAACTTATACACAAAATCCTAGCACTGGTGGAAAAATGCCATCGTTGAACAACAATCTTTCTGAATTGGACACGTTGCTTCAAGATTTGAGCAATGCACGTTACAATTCGCATTATCATGAAAGAGGTTAGTATCGAATCTTATTACTTGTCTAAAATAAAGTAAACTTATCGAGAAGAGTTTATGAAACAAATAATTAATTTTTTTTTTTTCTCGAAATATCTTACAATTATATTTTATTTATTTTGTTTTTAAATAATTTTTAAAACGATATACTGAATAATATGCAGCAATTATATCTATTCTTTTATGTCAATATCTATTTTTAGTATATATAATGTTTAAAAAATGTCTCTTAATTATATCTCATTTATCAAGATATTATTGTTTAATAATATTAATATATTGAATATATATTTTTCAAATATATTTTTTATATCTCATATTACATAGTTTTTATATTAAATATATATATAAATTATAAACAAAACTAAAATTATACTAATTATATTAAAATATATTAAATAACTTTGTTTCTTAACTCTCTACATTATCTATATTGAATTTGTTGGAAGTAAGAACCTTCGAACTAAAGTCGATAAAAGATATCCGTCTTTGTAGATAGTCACGTATCAACGGGGGGTGTAAATGGGGGTACGACTAGTCCGATGCTTCGTTCACCAAGTAGTATGTCAGCCCCTCGCCCCACCGTCGATGCTTTGCTCGAAGAACTTAACACAGCGGTGCCTAATGGGTAAGCATAAATTTTCATAAAAAAGGAAAAAAAAAATCAAAGATGGTTATTGCTAAAAAAAAAATTATTGAAATCCCAAAAAATAACAACAACAAAAATTATATCATCGTTAGGGATTATCCTAGCGATGGTAGAGTGAAGGTCACCATACAGGAAACCTCAACAGAGATTCAACCGGTCTACGATGGTTACCCTTCGAGTCAGCATGGTTCCTTGAATCGATCAGAGATTCAACAACGTAGTTATGCCAACGGTCATACTGCCAGTAACGCAACGAAAGAGCTCGACGATTTGATGGCCTCCCTTTCCGAGTTCAAGGTATAACTTATTTGACTCTTAAAATAAAGAGAGACAAGAAGGGGGATAGGAGTGAGGGTAGGAGTGGGGATAGGGGTAACCAGAAGGTGAGGATCAAACTGATGACGAAGAGAAGTGAAGATCAATTGTCAAGGATCTATGTGTTCATGATCGATAATGTCAAAAAAAAAAAAAAAGGAAAAGAAAAAAATTCCTAATTGATTATTATTTTCTTTTTTGGTAAGACTGACATGTAATATGTGGGCTATTCACACTCTCTCAATTCACTGCAGAATCAGAAAACAGTGATGTTCAAACTACTCCTGCCCATTCTTGGCTCCGCGAGTTACCAAAATAACTTTCATTCCACCATCCACCGGAGCAGTAGAATTACCTACCCGGTTACGCTCTTCCTCTTCTCTTCCCCTCTCTTTTGGCGTCTCCTTTTCTCCACTTCTCTTGATTTTCACTGTGTCTACGTGGCGTGGAGGGAAAATATATAGGAGGGGTGGGTGAAGAAGAAGAAGAAGAAGAAGGGGGTGGGGAGAGGTGTCTAGTGATCCACGAAGCCGCCGAAAGCTTTCGGCCAGTCTGCAAGCTCGCCTGTAACACTCGACATCTCCCACAGTGAGGATCTAAACAACGCTTCCTCTTTTTTTTTTTTTCTTTTTTTCTCTCCTTAGTTTCCATATAAGATACCTTGAAAACCCTACCTTGACATTTTCTCATAGATTATATCCGACTTACACGTTTCAAAGCTTTAAGATTTTGATGAGAATGAAAGAATAAAAAAGAAAAAAGAAAGAAAGAAAAAACAGGAGATTGGATCGTTCCATTTCATTGTCCATTTTTATTTTAGTTTCGATTTTTATTTATTTATTTATTTATTTATTATTATTTTTTTTTATTTCTAGACGAACGAATAAAACTACAAGATCTTTCATAGTCCCGTTTATTTTCCAGATCAATAGCAGCTCTCATCAACATCAAACGGTGACCGATTCTCCATACGCTAAGCCCAATAAAGCGACTAAAAGTTCGCAAAGCCCATTGCCACCGGCTGAGGGTACACAAACGAGAATACACATTACAGAAACTCAAACGACACATCATTATCAGCAACAACAGCACGGGGAAAGTCATACCGCACAAGCCGCAACACAAATCAAACAGAATCAGTTGGATTCTATGCTAGGAAATCTTCAGGCAGATATGAGCCGTCAAGGTGTGAACACTACGCAAAAGGGATGCTGCAGTGCCTGCGAGAAACCTATCGTAGGCCAGGTGAATGACGACCAATCGATCTTCTTGATCATCACTCCATATTTTTTTTTGTTCCATTATGTTTTATATTATTCATTATCTTTTTATTTAGGTTATCACGGCTTTGGGTAAGACCTGGCACCCTGAACACTTCACATGTACTCATTGCAATCAAGAATTGGGTACACGTAACTTTTTTGAAAGAGAAGGACATCCTTATTGTGAACCTGATTACCATAATCTTTTCTCACCGCGTTGTGCTTATTGCAATGGTCCAATTCTCGACGTAAGATACTAAAGATCTTCATTGATAAGTTGATATATATATATATATATATATATATATATATATATATATATATATGTATGTATGTATCTTATGTATCATGATGGTGATGTCTTCTAGGAATTATCAGACATGATAAAACTTTTTTGTAGAAATGTGTTACCGCCTTGGAGAAGACTTGGCACACGGAACACTTCTTCTGTGCTCAATGTGGCAAACAATTTGGTGAGGAAGGTTTTCACGAACGAGATGGAAAGCCATATTGTCGGGAAGATTTCTTCGACATGTTCGCACCTAAATGCGGTGGTTGCAATCGAGCAATCATAGAAAATTATATTTCTGCATTGAACAGTCAATGGCATCCGGATTGTTTCGTCTGCAGAGTACGTTTAATTTGTTAATAATAATAATTAATTCATTAATTGATTAAATAATTAATAATGATAATGATATGTTGATTTTAACAGGAAATCAAATCGCAACGTTACCTATTTGGATTCGATTGATTTTTTCTTTCTTTCTTTTTTTTTTTTTTAATGTTTTCATATGTCATCCTTGTGTGTTTTAAATGTTAACAATTACAGGATTGCAAGAAACCGGTTTCTGGTAAATCGTTCTACGCTATGGAAGGAAAACCAGTGTGTCCAAAATGTGTTGGCGTGGATGAGGAAGAAGAAGAAGAGGAAGAGACGGCCTAGAAAAAAAAGAACAAAGAAAAGAAAAATGATTTTTGCGATGTTCACAGTCGTTGATTATTACTATTCTATTTTCTTATAGAAAATGTCTATTATTCCCTCCCCTTAACCCTACCTGAAAACAACCCCCTTTACTACAGATGTTATTCATTTATCTCGTTGGCTTGAGAAATGCAAAGCCGACATTTTTTTTCTTCTATTTCTTTTTTTTTCTCAAACAGGTGTTATATCGAACGACGAGCAGAATATTTTTTTCATTACACAAAAACACACATGTACACGGACAAGCGCGATGCGGTCGTTATTATTAGATATTCTTTTTAAAAATTTAATAGGGTTTTTTTCGTATTGACATTTTTTTTCTCTTTTTTCTTACTTGTTTTTTCTTTTTTTTGATAGTAATTATTTTTTATTCGAGCTCGATCGAAATAGTTAAAAGATCGTTTTATGTAATGTTACATGTTAAAGATGTTATTAAATATGTATGAGGCTAATGAAAGAGAAAAAGAATGTAATAAATTATTATTAAAAAAAATATATATATGAGAAAAAAAATAAAAAAAAAAAAAACAAAACACACACATATAGAACACACTAGGGTGACATTGAATCGCGTGCGACAAAATCGTACGCGTGTTCGTTGAAAGCCCGTGTGATACGAACACGGCCGTGTTGCACTCATGCCGTCTAATTTTAGAAATGTGTCTAAGCATACGATTGCTCTATGATATATTTTTTCTTTTTTTTTATGTATTTTATTGTTTTATATATATATATGTGTGTGTATATATATATATATAACATATATATATATATGTATATGTGTGTGTATATACGTATATAGACGCTCTGGTAGTAGTTGATTTTTGTCAATTTTTCGACAAATTTTATTTATATGGTATGATTCATATTCTACAAATAAATTATTATTATTACCGTCACACATATGATCGATCAGTATATATATAATTAATATACATAGAGATTACATAAAATGAGAGTTTTATTTTTTTTCTTATAGATTTGTTTACATTTGTGTACATTTGTACGCATATTCGTGTACATTTGTGTTTTTGATTTTTTTTTTCTTTAGAAAATGTATATTATAGAATTTTGATACATTGTTATTCGAATTTTAATTATTATTTAATATGAAATTAAAAAGTTGTTCTTTTTAACAATTTTATGTGTTTATAATATGCATTATATGTTTTTTTTTTTTAATATTTGAATTATATAAAAAGGATATTATGAATAACAATGAGTTGAGATTGTAATATATATTTTTATTAAAATGATTGAATTGTTAGTAATAATATACACTATAAGAAAAAAAAAAAAAAAAAAAATTAAAAAAAATCAAATTGATGTTTTTGCAGGACTGTAGGCAGAAATTTCAAGGAGGATCCTTTTTCGATCATGAAGGATTACCCTATTGTGAAACACATTATCACGCCAAAAGAGGTTCATTGTGTGCTGGTTGTCATAAACCAATAACAGGTAAATATCAATACACAATAAATAATATATAAATTTCAATTAAATATAATAATCTTATTTTATCTTTTTTTTTTTATTTGTTTGTATGCTTTTATAATTATAGGACGCTGTATAACTGCCATGTTCCGAAAATTCCATCCAGAGCACTTTGTCTGTGCATTCTGTTTAAAACAATTAAATAAGGGTACTTTCAAGGAACAAAACGATAAACCATACTGCCATGGGTGCTTCGACAAACTCTTTGGATAAGATCGACAAATATTGTTTTCATTCATATGTTCATTATTCACATGATGATTAAGTGATAGGCTATCTTGCTTAAGATTTTATCGATAAACAAAAGAAAGAAAAAAGAAAAAAGAAACTTATGAATTCACACACACGAATCGTTGATACATCTATAGATACATATAATAATAATAATTATAATAATAATAGTAATCATAATTTTAAACTTTTAAACGATACGATGAACTAAAACGATGAACTAAAAAAAGAAAAGAAGATAAAAGTTCATTAATCTTTTTGCTACAGCTTGATACAGCCTTTTAAGATTTTTATACGCCTTAATTTTCTTAAGTAGAAAGATAGGTAGATCTTAGTACCAACATTTTTATTATATATCTGTCTCTCTCTCTCTCTCTCTCTCTATCTCCCTCTTTTTCACTTTTTCTCAATAAAAATACATTTAATAAAGTCCCTCGATAGATAATACGCTTTGTATTGTCTTCCAATGTTTAAACGTGGACGTACATACATACATATTTTAAAGGAAGGACATTGAAAAATAAGACATATTTGAATTTTCGTCATAAATGTATAGAGATTATCGAAAAAAGGGTGCTAATTCATAACGTGTTTTAATTAATTTCTTTTTCTTTTTTAATTCTATTTTCAACTAATGATATGTACGTAAAATATTTAACTATTTCCGATAATTTCTATATAAATATTTATATATACAAGGAAAGAATGAGAACACAGTTTTAAATGAATATTTTCATTAAGTTTCATAATTATATTTATGAAATATTTATGTACAGTTAAAACGATTAACTCCGAGCAAGTAACGATATTCATTTCCCATATAATTTTTCATTAATTCGTTTTTTTTTTTTTAAATCAAATAAAAATCGAATCATCACACACATTTGATTCCATCGTTCTTTCGAGATAGACATTATAATAAGTGTGCATGATACTTTTTTCTCGGCAGTTTTAACATACAAATGTATACATATACGATGATGTAATAGTATAGAATAGCTGAAAATGTAAGCAAAATACACTACATGCGTTCACTACAAAATATGAGAATTTATTATTATTTTCTTTCATGCACTTTTATGCATAGTTTGAATGAGTTTTATGAAAATTTAAATATCAAGGATATATAGTTTAAATAAAAAATAACACAGAGAAATATTGTATACACGATTTATTTGGCATACTGTCGCACAGTAAGTACTTGCATTTTACATCTCGTTAAATAATTATTTAATAAATATTATATATGTGTGTATGTATATATATATATATATATATATATATATATATATATGTATGTATATATGTACATATATACATACACTTTAACAGATATTATTTTTTTTTTTTAATAGATAAAAGTGTGTATACGTGTATAAAATAATATACAGTATACAGTGAAGGTACCAAATTGCTAGTTTACTAATTAGTCAAGTGTAACATCGAAAGTATAAAAAAGAAAACCAAAAACAAAAGAAATTGGTTTTACAAATTCATATAAAAAATATATGTATAACAATCTCACTATCCCCCCAATATACGCTTTTTACTACTACTGTTCCATGAATTATATGGAATGATTTGTTTACATTACTTCTTGTGCAATATGACAAGATATATAGAGAGTACAAACGTACATAAGAAGAGAATTTAATCCATTCATATGTCTCTGTTATAAATTCATTACTTTTGAATTGGAGAGATGAAGCAATAATAGAATTTCTATTTAAATTGCTTGATTTTCAAGCCAACATTGGAAATAATTCTGTAAAACTTTCGTGCCAAAGATCGGTTAAACACACATTATTATTGTTATTTTTATTATTTTTATTACTACTACTACTATTATCTTTTTTATTGTGTACGTCTGCGCTAGGGGAATTGTGAGATTCATAACCACCATCCGAAAAATGTGAATCTGATTTGATTGAAGAAGATGCATCGACATTGTCCGAATATATACTCGAAGGAGACATAATATCTGTGCACGTGTAAGCAGGTGAAAATTGATCAGAATAAGAGTGATGCGTTGTTAATAATGTTACATCATCAGTATGACTAACATTATCAGAGCTTATCTCTTGCACGCATTCTTGAATGCCTACGTTATCTTCTTGGCCAGGATAAATAATAGTAATAGAATTTGTTATTTCGTCGTAGGTACCATATACTGTTTCCATATCGTTCAAGTCGGGTTCTTGTTTAATTTCAATTTCATTTTTAATAGACACCGGTGTCGTTTGTGTATTATCTAGGACAACATGCGTGACGTCTGCGCTACAGTTAAGATGCCAAGTATCGTAATCGTTCACGCTTCTACCAGCGATTGTATCGGCTTCCACATTTTTTGATGTCTGCCCCACCATTCTTTTTGAATTGTCAGATTTTTTAACTGTATTTTCTTCGTCTGACACCTATGGAGATAATGAATATATTATTAATGAAGAAAAAACTGAATTAAAAAGATATAGAGACACATTAGAAATGGATGAACATTCTTTTGTACATGAGAATGCTAATATATATTTAATTTCTCTTTATATCGAGTATTATTACTTCAGAATACTTCATTCATTTCTGGAAGACTTAATAATCGAAGAAACAGTTAACTGGTAGATCGAAGTATATATAAAATATATATATATAAAATCTATCTCAGATAGATTAATTTTTTTCTCAATTAAAACTCACTTGTTCATTTGATCTATGAGAATTTGCTTCCACTTCTGCGGTAACTTCTCGAAGAAGGCTTTCTGCAAGTTCTTCGAGTCGGTCGATGTAATCATCCCCTTGGATATCTCCAAACAGTTCTTCGAGAGGAGGTAGAGGGTCATAATCTTCAGCAATATGGCTGCTCCTGGTGTTAGCGTCAGGGACGATGCCGACTGTACTGTCCCACCCTGCGGCAGAGGGTTTTGTGGGGATACTGCAGATCCCAGTGAAGGTACAGGACAACCGACACGAGCCTGACATGATGAACAAAGTTGCTCGCTCATATTACTCGTTTCCCTCTCTCTCCTCAATTTTTTGGTTTCACTTATAAGCGACTCGTTTTGTGACTTTAATAAAGCGCATTCTTGCGTCAGTACATCGTTTCTTTCTTTTAACGTTTTGACAGTTTCTTCCAATTCATCCAATTTAGCTTTCTTCCTATCTCTCGAAGTTTGTGCTGCTACTCTGTTCTTTAATTTCCTATAAAATAAACAAATACCGGCTTAACCAATTATTTTCATATTAAACTCATCTATTTCCCTCCAATCCATTTATTTGAAATAGAATTTTAATAAACACATCTCTAACGTACTTCCTCTGCAATTTTTCCTCCCATGTAAGATGATCAAGACGACGTTTCTTTCCTCTAATACAAACATCTGGTTTAAAAAATGTACTTTCCTCGTGGAGTTCTTCCTGCTTTGGTATTTTTCTCGTTATATCCATTTCTGTTGTTTTTTCGGTTAAAATCGATGTTGAAAAATTTAATTTTGGGACTGATCTGACAAGCTCGGTAGTGGGCACGATAGCAGATCCCTTGGTAAGACCCTTAGGAAATGCGATGACAACGCTCTTCAATGCACTCATATTCATCCATATACATACATATAATAACAAATAAAAATACAATGTACACCTTTCTATCACAAGTTTCTATCGTACATCTGTGACTGCTAATCTAACACTGTCCTTCCAAGTGTTTTGCACAGACTGACAAAACATAACCAAAGCTAAATATTTCAAAGACTCCCTTACATCACCTTCGGCTGATGCAACACAACTAATCAGCTACATACAAGCATCACGTTCGCGAGAAATGTTGTTCATTCTCAACTGTGCTCTCATTGGTCGACAATTTTCTTCGTTACATGTGGTCCTTTTCTATTGGCTAGAAACAATATTATTCTACGTCTATTAATTTTATATGTATATGTATAGTACATCGTATTCTTCTTTTGCGTCATTTTCAACATTTACGGCCCCTTCTTCCGCATTATCCTATTATTTAGTATCGTTAATGAATGATAATCTCTGAAATTAAAGAAATGTGATGATTCATTAAAAGAAAAAGTCATCGTTGCAATCGGAATTAGTTTCATTTGTATAACTTCTGTTTCAAAGAATTACTTCTTTCGAAATTAAAACGAATATATATATATATATATATATATATATATATATATATATATATATATTAGAGATCATATATTGGAGATATTATATAATTTTTTTAAGTTTCTTCTTCATTGATATATTTTCACTTTAATAATATTACGTATATAAAAATCAGAAGTATGTAATAGTATATAAATTCAATGTTATCTTTCTTCTCAAAGAAAGCATATCATAGAACGAGTTTTTATATGAAGAGTTTTCTATTTGTTTTTCTTTTTAATTATTATACCAATAATTGTTTTCTCATGACCGTAGAAAAAAAGTTTACTTCAATATCGACAGAGTAACAGAAACTTTGATATCTGTTTCTAATTTTTATCACTGGCAATACCTCGATCGGTAACCAAAATCTCGTCGATAAAGTAGAAATCTTGAAGCAAGAAAAAATTTACTTTAACGTAAACTGTCGTCTCATTTTTTAGATTATACATTATTGGTTTCTGACTTGTAATGCGTTAATCATTTTCGATCAATTTTATCATTGAAAGAAACGTTTTTTCTTTTTTTTTTCTTTTTACACAAGTCTCGACGTAAATAGGCGTACGTCGTATTAATAAAACTTTCTATCGAGAAGTCAGAGAGAGAACTCGTAATCCACAATTATAATCCGATAAGAGCGGTTGAAGCAGTTCCACCGTGACTAACTGGTTTTAATAATGTTAAGAACTTTTCCTGCGGCGTGTTGCGGTTGAAACCGGAGCGGTGCACATTCCACGACGGCTCGAGCGATGCGACGACGATGTAAGATCGATGACATTGAGAGGATCATGCTAAAGGTACCTTTCACGCATACGGATTTACATGGATCTCACCGCTTTCTTCGATCCGTTATACATATATGTGTACATCGAAATTCTTTCATTTTACACAAGATATCCACCATTTTAATATCATCAATCGATAAATCAAGAAAACTATTTAGTCGTCAAAAAAAAAACAATCGCATATAAATTAATAATATTTTCAATTATTTAATATCAATGTAAACAATTTTTATTTATATCCATTATCATAAAATATGAATAATATTGTCAATTATTTAATAACAATATGAATAATATTTATTCATATTTATTCATAAGATTAGTAATATTTTCAATTATTTAATATTGGTATAAACGATAAATTCGATGTTAGAATAGTAACGGTGTTCATAGTTTCTCGATAATTTTTGCTAGAAAGCGATAAATTTGTAAAGAAATGAAAGGGAAGCTTTGAACGAACGTATTTCCGTAATAAAGAAAATTCTCAGGGAACTGAGAGAGAAATAGTTATGGAACAAACGGATGTGTAAAAAGAAAACGTGGGCGTTCCACCATCGGATACCACCTGCGCTCGGTCACGCAGAATTTCTAAAGGACCATTTGTTATCGGTGAGCGGGGGTGGCTCGTTCTCATTTTACCCCGTCACCTTCCTAGCTCGTTTCGTCTCATTCCTATTTTATGTCGCTCTTTTACGTCTCTGCTCGTAGATCCTACATCTCGAAACAGAGAAAATAGAATAGAATAGAAAGATAGATAGATATAACAAGAAGATGAAGAACAAGGAAAAGAAGAAGCGTCGATAACGAGTTCAAATATATTTGTAATATTAAAAAATTATCGATCTTGTTGATAAAAAAAAATAATTCAAAGTAGTATATTCTTGTTCGGGTTTTTTTTTTATCAAAAAGAATGTTATATTCGACGATGTTATTGAGAAGTGATTTCAAAGATTTTTAAAAGTGGTGTAGTTGATATCAATGATCAGTCACGATAAGAGTTGAAATAAAAGCGATAAAAATGAAATAAAAGCAAACTGATAATAAGATTATACGGCAAAAAATTAAAGAGAAACAAGTTGAAGTTGTCACATGTAGGTGTTAATGTTAGGTATACTTTTCGACGTGTCTAAATTATCAATGATTCGATTTATTAAGGATTCGTATGAAAAACCATCATGCTAAGTGATGCATGAAAACACTCAAAAGGGAAGACAAATCTTATAGCATAGATTGGCTATATCGTACATCATGACTACGTTTCGTGCCATTATAAAGTTAAAAATCTTCCTCTTTGTAATAATTAAACAATAATTATTTCGATGCACCCTGAAGTGTAACAAATTTCTACGAATAAATTTTCGATTTGTTGCCTCGCTCTTTTCCCTTTCGTCGCACCACTATTTACGTAGAATGAGTTTGACAAAATCGTACTTTTAATCAAGTTAGATTGGACAAATAATTGTATTGCGTAGCCTTTGATTAAAGTCAATAGGAAAGATTTTCAAAATAAGAAGAGAAAAAATGAATTCCACAATGAAGATAGAAAGAGAGAAAGAGAAAGGGAGAAAAACGAAAAGTAAGAACGAAGAGAGTGTGGCGCCAAAGAGTACCCGAGGGCTCGTACAAGGTCATCGACCTTGGCGTGCATCGAGAGACTAGTATCAGAAGGAGTGAGGGGGTGGGGGGAGGGTCGGTCGGGTGTCCCTCGTGCATTCATCATTGCTATCCAGCAATCAGTGCCAAGCTACATTATCGGTCAATTTACCGACGCCGTGACCAGTCTAGCGACGCGAAAAAGCCAATCTCGTTACCTCGTTCTTCGAGAGAAGAACTTCCTTGCGTATCTTGTCGCAATTCTCCTTGTTTTGTCTGTTTCCATAGCGGCCATTTTGAAAAGCTTCCTTTCGAATCCATATAATTAAAATGTTACGATTATAATTGTTAGACGCGACCACTCGTTTCGTTTAAAATTCCTTTCTTTCTTTCATTTTATTTTCATTTTTTTATTTTTATTTTGATTTTTTTTTCTCACGCTGACGATTTTCTGTATACGTCTGGAGCGGTCATTTTGAAAAGCACTCCTTCGAATCGGTATTATTAGAACGTAATAATTACAATTGTTAGATGCGCGTGGCTAATTTTCATTTTTGCGATCTTTTTATCTTTCCTTATCGTTCGTTTCTTTTTTCATAATTCTTTTGTTTATTTATTTCTTTTTTTTTCAAATTCATATAATTAAAATATCATGATTATAATTATGTACTAAATGTGATCGTTTTAATCGTTCATATAATTTTGTTCTCCCCTTCTCCTTCTTCTTTTTTTTTGTTTCTTTATAATAATCGTTTTCCGTTCTGATCATTTTTTTCTTATCGTGAGAAAACAAGGTAAGTAGTCGTTTTGACCATTAACGTCAAGTTCGGAGAACGAGAAACGTATAGCGTGTAATACGTTAATATCGCGTTCAGTGGTGTCGAATCTTTATCTTATATCATCGGCAATCGTAACGCATATGTATATGTATATGGTATATGTATATGTATACGTATATGTATATACACGTTATACGTAAGTACCGTGTGCTTATAACTTATAAGTCGGAGGTATAAGTTATAAAGGCGTCGCGTACGGTCTATGAGTTATAACTGCCCCGATGGTAATTTATAAGTAACAACTGCCGAAGTTATAACGCCCCGAGCTCCAAGAAGAGTTGCTGCTCTGGCAAAGCTCTTATCTGTCGCGGAGATAGACGGGAATCGAACGTAAATTACAGTACGTGCCATCGACATCGGTGAATTTAAATATTTCATGGAAAAACTATGTATAAACCGGTTGTATTCTCTTTCTCTTTCTATCTATCTCTCTCTCTCTTTTCTTTTTCATTTTTCTACTTTTTTTTTTTTCTAAACAAATCCTTTTATTCTCTTTTTCTTTCTTTCTCTTTCTTCATTTTTATTTCTTTATTTTTACAATCAATGACGTATATTGAAGATGACAATTATTTTTTTAATTTTTGTTAAAAAGCAAATCATTTTTAGAATGAAATTAGAATTTAATTGTGAATTAAATGAATAAGATCACAATCGATTATTTTTCTCAAAGAACAAATCATTATCACTTAATTTCCTTTTCTCTTTAATTATTTTTAAATCTTTTCTTTTTAATTTATTCACTTTCTCTTTCTGTTCCTTTTTCATGCAAAATCTCTCTTTTTATCTTTATGTATCTTTAAAACCAACGATTTCTATGAAAAATGACAATATTTTTTCCGACTCTTTTTCTTAAAAAAACAAATCCTACTTTTTTTAATTTACGAAATAAAATATATATCACATTAAAAACATTTCTTTTTATTTTATTTACAATATTTCCATTTAAATTTCCATAGTAAATAAGGACGAGTTTTTGAAGTCGATAGCTCAGAAACATATCTATATATTTTCCTCTTTGATAATCCTTGAATAGAGGATGGTGGAAAAGCGTGAAACGTAAACGTCGTCGGTTCTTGGATCGTGTTTTGCACGCTTGAAGCGAATTGAGTACGCATGCGCGTACGAGAGCCAAGCACGTGCGTTCAGTATGAGGGAGAGAGAATGAGAAAGAGAGACAGAGAGAGAAAGAGAAAGAGAAGAAAAAGGGAGAGACGAAGAGAGAGGGTGAAATGTACTTAGTATATATATATATATATATATATATATATATACATATATATATATATGTATATATATAGGTATAAGAAGGAAAGGAGAAAAGAAAGAGAAGAATAAAAAAAAAAAGAAAAACAGCACGCACACACACATTCACGGCACAGGGAATATTCAGTGCAACACGTAAAAGCCCGTTATGCTCGACGTAAAGGCTTAACGTAGTGCATAGATGTATATGCATTAGCATGGTGTAAGCTATAAATAGATGTAGCAGACCACAGAGATCCCAGCAACCCCTCAACCCACCTTCCATCATTGCTTCACTTCTTCTTTTTGTTCTTCTTTTTCTTCTTCTTCTTTTATATTTCCCTACTTTTTTTTCGTACATATCTTTACTTTTCTTTTCTTACTTAACTACGAGAGCTCTACCCTGTTTGACTTCTCTTTTCGTTTCAAAGGATACTATTTCAACAATTATTGTTCGAAAAATTTGTTCAAAGAATACTAAAGTATACATTTTTATAATAAAACAATTTTTTGTATGATAGTTAATTTATTTTCAATTCCATCCTTCATATGAAATCTCTTCTTCGTTTTATTTTATAGACCCATATTCAGGATCAACATTTTTTTTTTATACACATGATTATTTATGTTTGTTACATTTTCGTAGTCATCCATTCCCTATGCGTGAAATCATTTATCGATAGAGCGAAATCGTGTAACGGAAATCAGGATATAATCCGTAAAATTTATTTAATCAAACACATATGCATGCATCGTAGATATTTGGCACTTTATGATAGACAAAGTTTCTCCAAGATTTCTCATCATTAAAAAAGTCGTCCCATTCGTTTCATTCACTTTTGTAAATATAAATATCCGAAGGAAAATTTGTGGGTAATATGTCAACAAGGTTAAAAACATCTGATATGAATTTTTGGATATATTGATTCATTTGCTCCAATATTTTATTTTGATAAAATAATAGTTGGGCTTAATTTACGGAGAGAACCCATCATAAATTAAGTCACTTGATAATTAATAATATTTTTAGTAATTAATTACATTTTGGACAGACACAAACAATTTGTGTCAATTTGAAATAGTATTGAGCCGGATTAAATAATTTCACATAATTTTAAAAATCAATAGCAAATGCAATGTCGACCGGCAGGATTCGTAAAGTGGTAAGGTACACCAGTCGATGGGGTCCAAGGGGTGGAATCAGTACTTGGTGAGGCAGAACTACTTGGTGCTCCGCTCGGTTGGGGAGAACTGGAAGAACTAGGGGAGCCAGAACTGCTTGGTCCTTCGCTTGATTCATCACAAGGAGTAGAGTCAGAACTTGGTGAGGGCGAACTACTAGGTCCTACACTAGGTTGTTCAGAACTGGAAGAAGTTGGTGAGGCAGAGCTGCTGGGAGCTTCGCTTGGTTGCTCAGAACTGGAAGAACTAGGTGAGGCAGAGCTGCTGGGTGCTTCGCTTGGTTGTTCAGAACTGGAAGAACTAGGCGAGGCCGAGCTGCTGGGTGCTTCGCTTGGTTCTTCACAAGGGGTAGATTCAGAACTTGGTGAGGCAGAGCTGCTGGGTGCTTCACTTGGTTGTTCAGAACTGGAGGAACTAGGCGAGGCCGAGCTGCTTGGTGCTTCGCTTGGTTGCTCTGAACTGGAAGGACTTGGTGAGGCAGAGCTGCTAGGTGCTTCGCTTGGTTCTTCACAAGGGGTAGATTCAGAACTTGGTGAGGCAGAGCTGCTGGGTGCTTCACTTGGTTGTTCAGAACTGGAAGAACTTGGTGAGGCAGAGCTACTGGGAGCTTCACTTGGTTGTTCAGAACTGGAAGAACTAGGCGCGGCAGAGCTACTGGGAGCTTCACTTGGTTGTTCAGAACTGGAAGAACTAGGCGAGGCAGAGCTGCTGGGTGCTTCAGTTGGTTGTTCAGAACTGGAGGAACTAGGCGAGGCCGAGCTGCTTGGTGCTTCGCTTGGTTGCTCAGAACTGGAAGAGCTTGGTGAGGCAGAACTGCTGGGTGCTTCGCTTGGTTGTTCAGAACTGGAAGAGCTTGGTGAGGCAGAGCTGCTGGGTGCTTCACTGGGTTGTTCAGAACTGGAAGAACTAGGCGAGGCAGAACTGCTGGGTGCTTCGCTTGGTTGTTCAGAACTGGAAGGACTTGGTGAGGCAGAACTGCTGGGTGCTTCGCTTGGTTGTTCAGAACTGGAAGAGCTTGGTGAGGCAGAACTGCTGGGTGCTTCGCTTGGTTGTTCAGAACTGGAAGGACTTGGTGAGGCAGAACTGCTGGGTGCTTCGCTTGGTTGTTCAGAACTGGAAGAGCTTGGTGAGGCAGAACTGCTGGGTGCTTCGCTTGGTTGTTCAGCACTGGAAGAGCTTGGTGAGGCAGAGCTGCTGGGTGCTTCACTGGGTTGTTCAGAACTGGAAGAACTAGGCGAGGCCGAGCTGCTTGGTGCTTCGCTTGGTTGCTCTGAACTGGAAGGACTTGGTGAGGCAGAGCTGCTGGGTGCTTCGCTTGGTTCTTCACAAGGGGTAGATTCAGAACTTGGTGAGGCAGAGCTGCTGGGTGCTTCACTTGGCTGTTCAGAACTGGAAGAACTAGGTGAGGCAGAGCTGCTGGGTGCTTCGCTTGGTTGTTCAGAACTGGAAGGACTTGGTGAGGCAGAACTGCTGGGTGCTTCGCTTGGTTGTTCAGAACTGGAAGAGCTTGGTGAGACAGAACTGCTGGGTGCTTCGCTTGGTTGTTCAGAACTGGAAGAGCTTGGTGAGGCAGAGCTGCTGGGTGCTTCACTGGGTTGTTCAGAACTGGAAGAACTAGGCGAGGCAGAGCTGCTGGGTGCTTCACTGGGTTGTTCAGAACTGGAAGAACTAGGCGAGGCAGAGCTGCTGGGTGCTTCGCTTGGTTCTTCACAAGGGGTAGATTCAGAACTTGGTGAGGCAGAGCTGCTGGGTGCTTCACTTGGTTGTTCAGAACTGGAAGAACTTGGTGAGGCAGAGCTACTGGGAGCTTCGCTTGGTTGATCGGAACTGGAAGAACTAGGCGAGGCCGAGCTGCTGGGTGCTTCACTGGGTTGTTCAGAACTGGAAGAACTTGGCGAGGCAGAGCTGCTGGGTGCTTCACTGGGCTGCTCAGAACTGGAAGAACTAGGCGAGGCAGAGCTGCTGGGTGCTTCGCTTGGTTCTTCACAAGGGGTAGATTCAGAACTTGGTGAGGTAGAGCTGCTGGGTGCTTCACTTGGTTGTTCAGAACTGGAAGAACTTGGTGAGGCAGAGCTACTGGGAGCTTCGCTTGGTTGATCGGAACTGGAAGAACTTGGTGAGGCAGAGCTGCTGGGTGCTTCACTTGGTTGTTCAGAACTGGAAGAACTAGGTGAGGCAGAGCTGCTGGGTGCTTCGCTTGGTTGTTCAGAACTGGAAGGACTTGGTGAGGCAGAACTGCTGGGTGCTTCGCTTGGTTGTTCAGAACTGGAAGAGCTTGGTGAGGCAGAGCTGCTGGGTGCTTCACTGGGTTGTTCAGAACTGGAAGAACTAGGCGAGGCCGAGCTGCTGGGTGCTTCACTGGGTTGTTCAGAACTGGAAGAACTTGGCGAGGCAGAGCTGCTGGGTGCTTCACTGGGCTGTTCAGAACTGGAAGAACTAGGCGAGGCAGAGCTGCTGGGTGCTTCGCTTGGTTCTTCACAAGGGGTAGATTCAGAACTTGGTGAGGCAGAGCTGCTGGGTGCTTCACTAGGTTGTTCAGAACTAGAAGAACTTGGTGAGGCAGAGCTACTGGGAGCTTCGCTTGGTTGATCGGAACTGGAAGAACTTGGTGAGGCAGAGCTGCTGGGTGCTTCACTTGGTTGTTCAGAACTGGAAGAACTAGGAGAGGCAGAGCTGCTGGGTGCTTCACTTGGTTGTTCAGAACTGGAGGAACTTGGTGAGGCCGAGCTACTGGGAGCTTCGCTTGGTTCTTCACAAGGGGTAGATTCAGAACTTGGTGAGGCAGAGCTGCTGGGTGCTTCACTTGGTTGTTCAGAACTGGAAGAACTTGGTGAGGCAGAACTACTAGGTGCTACGCTCGGTTGTTCAGAACTAGAAGAACTTGGCGAGGCAGAGCTGCTGGGTGCTTCACTGGGTTGTTCAGAACTGGAAGAACTAGGTGAGGCAGAGCTGCTTGGTGCTTCACTGGGTTGTTCAGAACTGGAAGAATTAGGTGAGGCAGAGCTGCTTGGTGCTTCACTGGGTTGTTCAGAACTGGAAGAACTTGGTGAAGCCGAGCTGCTGGGTGCTTCGCTCGGATCTTCACAAGGGGTAGATTCAGAACTTGGTGAGGCCGAACTACTAGGTGTTACGCTCGGTTGTTCAGAACTGGAAGAACTAGGCGAGGTAGAGCTGCTGGGTTCTTCACTAGGTTGTTCAGAACTGGAAGGACTAGGTGAAGTAGAGCTGCTGGGTGCTTCACTTGGTTGTTCAGAACTGGAAGTACTTGGTGAAGCAGAACTGCTGGGTGCTTTGCTTGATTCTTCACAAGGAGTAGATTCAGAAATTGGCGAGGCAGAGCTACTAGGTGCTTCACTGGGTTGTTCAGGACTCGAAGAACTAGGCGAGGCAGAGCTGCTGGGTGCTTCACTGGGTTGTTCAAAACTGGAAGTACTAGGTGAGGCAGAGCTGCTTGGTGCTTCGCTTGGTTGTTCTGAACTGGAAGGACTTGGTGAGGCAGAACTGCTGGGTGCTTCACTGGGTTGTTCAGAACTGGAAGAACTAGGCGAGGCCGAGCTGCTGGGTGCTTCACTGGGTTGTTCAGAACTGGAAGAACTTGGCGAGGCAGAGCTGCTGGGTGCTTCACTGGGTTGTTCAGAACTGGAAGAGCTTGGTGAGGCAGAACTGCTGGGTGCTTCGCTTGGTTGTTCAGAACTGGAAGAGCTTGGTGAGGCAGAGCTGCTGGGTGCTTCACTGGGTTGTTCAGAACTGGAAGAACTGGGCGAGGCAGAGCTGCTGGGTGCTTCACTGAGTTGTTCAGAACTAGTAGAACTAGGCGAGGCAGAGCTGCTAGGTGCTTCGCTTGGTTCTTCACAAGGAGTGGATTCCGAATTTGGTGCGGCCGAACTACTAGGTGCTTCACTTGGTTGTTCAGAACTGGAAGAACTAGGCGAGGCAGAGCTGCTTGGTGCTTCGCTTGGTTGTTCTGAACTGGAAGGACTCGGTGAGGCAGAACTGCTGGGTGCTTCGCTTGGTTGTTCAGAACTGGAAGAGCTTGGTGAGGCAGAGCTGCTGGGTGCTTCACTGGGTTGTTCAGAACTGGAAGAACTAGGCGAGGCCGAGCTGCTGGGTGCTTCACTGGGTTGTTCAGAACTGGAAGAACTTGGCGAGGCAGAGCTGCTGGGTGCTTCACTGGGTTGTTCAGAACTGGAAGAACTTGGCGAGGCAGAGCTGCTGGGTGCTTCACTGGGCTGTTCAGAACTGGAAGAACTAGGCGAGGCAGAGCTGCTGGGTGCTTCACTGGGTTGTTCAGAACTAGTAGAACTGGGCGAGGCAGAGCTGCTAGGTGCTTCGCTTGGTTCTTCACAAGGAGTAGATTCCGAATTTGGTGCGGCCGAACTACTAGGTGCTTCACTTGGTTGTTCAGAACTGGAAGAACTAGGCGAGGCAGAGCTGCTTGGTGCTTCGCTTGGTTGTTCTGAACTGGAAGGACTTGGTGAGGCAGAACTGCTGGGTGCTTCGCTTGGTTGTTCAGAACTGGAAGAGCTTGGCGAGGCAGAGCTGCTGGGTGCTTCACTGGGCTGTTCAGAACTGGAAGAACTAGGCGAGGCAGAGCTGCTGGGTGCTTCACTGGGTTGTTCAGAACTAGTAGAACTGGGCGAGGCAGAGCTGCTAGGTGCTTCGCTTGGTTCTTCACAAGGAGTAGATTCCGAATTTGGTGCGGCCGAACTACTAGGTGCTTCACTTGGTTGTTCAGAACTGGAAGAACTAGGCGAGGCAGAGCTGCTTGGTGCTTCGCTTGGTTGTTCTGAACTGGAAGGACTTGGTGAGGCAGAACTGCTGGGTGCTTCGCTTGGTTGTTCAGAACTAGAAGAGCTTGGTGAGGCAGAGCTGCTTGGTGCTTCACTGGGTTGTTCAGAACTGGAA
Source organism: Vespula vulgaris (assembly GCF_905475345.1). Lineage (NCBI taxonomy): Eukaryota > Metazoa > Arthropoda > Insecta > Hymenoptera > Vespidae > Vespula > Vespula vulgaris. Next base: position 4,425,871 of record NC_066588.1, read on the forward strand.
GAACTAGGCGAGGCAGAGCTGCTTGGTGCTTCGCTTGGTTGCTCTGAACTGGAAGGACTGGGTGAGGCAGAACTGCTGGGTGCTTCACTGGGTTGTTCAGAACTGGAAGAACTAGGCGAGGCAGAGCTGCTGGGTGCTTCACTGGGTTGTTCAGAACTAGTAGAACTATGCGAGGCAGAGCTGCTAGATGCTTCGCTTGGTTCTTCACAAGGAGTAGATTCCGAATTTGGTGCGGCCGAACTACTAGGTGCTTCACTTGGTTGTTCAGAACTGGAAGAACTAGGCGAGGCAGAGCTGCTTGGTGCTTCGCTTGGTTGTTCTGAACTGGAAGGACTTGGTGAGGCAGAACTGCTGGGTGCTTCGCTTGGTTGTTGAGAACTGGAAGAGCTTGGTGAGGCAGAGCTGCTTGGTGCTTCACTGGGTTGTTCAGAACTGGAAGAACTAGGCGAGGCAGAGCTGCTGGGTGCTTCACTGGGCTGTTCAGAACTGGAAGAACTAGGCGAGGCAGAGCTGCTGGATGCTTCACTAGGTTGTTCAGAACTTGTAGAACTAGGCGAGGCAGAGCTGCTGGGAGCTTCGCTTGGTTCTTCACAAGGAGTAGATTCCGAATTTGGTGCGGCCGAACTACTAGGTGCTTCACTTGGTTGTTCCGAACTGGAAGAACTAGGCGAGGCAGAGCTGCTTGGTGCTTCGCTTGGTTGTTCTGAACTTGAAGGACTTGGTGAGGCAGAACTGCTGGTTGCTTCACTTGGTTGTTCAGAACTGGAAGAACTAGGCGAGGCAGAGCTGCTGGGTGCTTCACTGGGTTGTTCAGAACTGGAAGAACTAGGCGAGGCAGAGCTGCTGGGTGCTTCACTGGGCTGTTCAGAACTGGAAGAACTAGGCGAGGCAGAGCTGCTGGATGCTTCACTAGGTTGTTCAGAACTGGTAGAACTAGGCGAGGCAGAGCTGCTGGGTGCTTCGCTTGGTTCTTCACAAGGAGTAGATTCCGAATTTGGTGAGGCCGAACTACTAGATGCTTCACTTGGTTGTTCAGAACTGGAAGAACTAGGCGAGGCAGGGCTGCTGGGTGCTTCACTGGGTTTTTCAGAACTGGAAGAACTAGGTGAGGCAGAACTGCTGGGTTCTTCACTAGGTCGTTCAGAACTGGAAGGACTTGGTGAGGCAGAGCTGCTGGGTGCTGCGCTTGGTTGTTCAGAACTGGAAGAACTAGGCGAGGCAGAGCTGCTAGGTGCTTCACTAGGTTGTTCAGAACTTGAAGAACTTGGTGAGGCAGAGCTGCTGGGTGCTGCGCTTGGTTGTTCAGAACTGGAAGAACTAGGCGAGGCAGAGCTGCTAGGTGCTTCACTAGGTTGTTCAGAACTTGAAGAACTTGGTGAGGCAGAGCTGCTGGGTGCTTTGCTTGGTTCTTCACAAGGGGTAGATTCAGAACTTGGTGAGACCGAACTACTAGGTGCTTCACTGGGTTGTTCAGAGTTGAAGGAACTAGGCGAGGCTGAGCTGCTTGGTGCTACGCTTGGTTGTTTGGGACTGGAAGAACTAGGCGATGCAGAGCTACTCGATGTTTCAATTGGATGTTTAGAAGTAGAAGAGCTAGTAGACTCAGATTCACATGGTTTTTCAGTAGTAGTAGAAGTAGTGCTAGTGGACCAAAAGTGGAAAGGTGGAAATGGTATATGAGGTAATGGTATATGTGGCAATGGTATATGTGGTAATGGTATATGTGGTAATTTGGGTAGATTATGGAAACTGGGAATGTAAGATAAATGAGATTCATGATGGTTTTTGTGTTGGTTATGTTCTTGAGAGGGAAGGTTCCATCTTGTATGTAGACCTGCACTTATTCCTAGATTTGCTCCTGCTTTTGATCCTCTATTATCTCCCGCATGTACTCTTGTGTTTATTCCTATTTTAGCTCCTGCATTTGATCTTCCATGCGCTCCCACATTTACTCCTGCATTTATTCCTATACTAGCTTTTGCACTTGATCCTTCTTTCGTTCTCACATTTATTCCTGCATTTACATTTGCACCAGTGTTTGAACCTGATCGTCCATGTCCTGCTGCATTTATTCCTCCCTTTATTCCTAAATCAGCTCTTGCATGTGATCCTCCATGTACTCCTGCATATATTCCTAGACCAGCTTTTGAGTCTCCTCTCGCATTTACTCCTCCTGCTGCACCTATTCCTATTTTAGCGTTTACATTTGATCCTCCATGCCCTCCTGTATTCTTTCCTGAATTCACTCCTGCTCCTACTGCTGTAGCTACTCCTATTTTAGCGTTTGCATTTGATCCTCCATGCGATCCTGTATTCTTTCCTGAATTCACTCCTGCTCCTACTGCTGTAGCTACTCCTATTTTAGCGTTTGCATTTGATCCTCCATGCGATCCTGTATTCTTTCCTGAATTCACTCCTGCTCCTACTGCTGTAGCTACTCCTATTTTAGCGTTTGCATTTGATCCTCCATGCGATCCTGTATTCTTTCCTGAATTCACTCCTGCTCCTACTGCTGTAGCTACTCCTATTTTAGCGTTTGCATTTGATCCTCCATACGCTCCTGTATTCTTTCCTGAATTCACTCCTGCTCCTACTACTGCACCTAATCCTATTTTTGCGTTTACATTTGATCCTGCATACGCTCCTGTATTCTTTCCCGAATTCACTCCTCCTTTTCCTCCTGCATTTATTCCTATGTTAACGACTGCACTTGATCCTCCATGCGCTGCTGTACTCTGTCCTGAATTCACTGCTCCTTTTCCTTGTGCTCTTATTCCTAGACTTGCTTCAATTTTGCTTATTGTATTTATTGGTGAATTTCTTCTTAGATCCACTCGATTTGGTTGTATCTATCATATAATAATTTGTACGGTTAGAGTAATTTTTCTATAGATGATCAATATAATACATTTAATGATATTCTGTTTATAGTTATTTAAACTTACCGAGAGGGCCGTGGTAGAAACCACAAGGAAGAGTAGAGAGGACACGAGTATCTTCATGATCGCTTGTTTCCTATTCCACTTTCACAATTTTGAGACTTCATGCGTGATATTTATACTCTGTTTCTGAATAGAAATTAATTTATTATCCAATTGATAAGCTATAATAACGTCGAACCATATGTTATGCCAATAACTATGATACTCGCATGAAATGTAAATAATGCCATTATTTGTAGTTCCAGTAATAATAGACTCTTCCGCATATTTCTGTTTTATATTGAATAAAACTGTCACTTAGTTTTCCACATATATCTTAATCTTAATATTAGGTCATTTCGAAAGTTTTTGCGTATTATTTTAAACTACAACTGCGTCACATTTCTAGTCGTTCTTAGAATATAGATATTCAGAAAATATGCTTAGAAACTTAATAGTCTCTTAGGACATAGATATTCTTTATCAATTATTAGTGCATATTTATTCGTTGTTTATTAAACATTATCATATTATATTACATATTAAACATTCTCACTATATATATCATATTATATATTAAACATTCTTAATATTACATATATTATGCATTAATACGTTCCAATATTTCAATCGCTATACCAGTTTAAGAATTGAAAATGTTTACGTAAAATATCGATTATATAGAATGATCATTATGAAATCATCATGGTAGATGATTGGCATAGGTGGTTAAAAGATTTGATGAGTATAGGAGTATAATAAAAGAGTAACGCGTGCTCCTTATACTTCGTTCGGAGAATCACGTTCACGTATTCACGTTCCCAGAGTTAATAAGGCGTCGATGTAACGTCGGTGTGCAATTTAAAAGGCCATTTTCTTGGCGCGAGCCGTTATGAGATACCGGTATATCGGTCGATCTGGAAGCCCCAGCAGCTTCTGTTTTCGGCAATGAGGATGTCAGACAAGTTACGACACGAGCAGCAGGTGTTACGCGGAGAATCACCACTACCAGTTACTTCACTATCTTTTTTTCTCTCTTGTTCTCTGGCTCTGTCTCTTTCTCTCTTTCTCTGTCTTTCTCTTTCTCTCTCTTTCTCTTTTTCTCTGTCTCTTTCTCTCTTCTTATCGTCTTTCTTTGATCCTTTTGGCCGCCTTCAGCACCGGTAAACTCTCTTCTTCTTCGTGCTACCGTGTGATCGAGATCAGCTATACCAAGCCAAACTCAGACGCCATGAGAGAATCTTCCTACTGAATTTGCATCGCTCGAGGATATTCGATCCAGTTCGCTAGAAACTCGAAGAAAGAGGAAGAACGTAGATGTATCTATATATATATATATATATGTATATATATTTATGTATATATGTATATATATATATATATAGGTGTTTATAATATAGCTTTTATAATGTTGAAGTGTATATAAAGGTTGAAAAATTAGAACATATTTATATCTAATACGTAATATTATATAATAATGTTTAATATGTTTAATATGCAATAATTCAGTTTCTCTTTAAATCTAAATATATAAGTATGTATTTTCGATTTACTAGAACTTAATTGGAATGTGTTTTATGATATTAGAGAAACTTATTTAGGGACATTTTTGATGGCTATGATTGAATCATATATTTTATTTATTTTTATTTTCAAATATATATATATATATATATATATATATATATATATATATATATATGTATATTTTTAGACAGAATTAGTTTTTAATTTGTATCATAGAAAATTAATTATTTTCAAGTACAATATGTTTTTAAACTTACAATTCATAGTACAGTTATAGTAATCAAATTAATTAACCACGTTACATAATATTTCCTTTTTCTTTTTTTGGAATAAAAAACTGGGTTATATATGATTAAGCGAAAAAAAATAATAACTTTTTTCTACAGTTTATTAATATCTAATGAATTTAATTATCCTCTGTTTTAATAAAAACATTTTTTTAACTCCCTTTCTACTAAATGGCTAATCCTATAAAAATAAAAACTTATTATATATTGGAATTTTAACTCGACACGGTAATAGAATTGCGCCTGTCTAAAGGCAACTCAATATACCTCGTTGTATATCCTTTGTCTTCCAACAGGTGTTCACCAATGGTTTCTTGTGGGTTAATTACTTTCGAATCAATCAATTACAGTCAACGGAGAAGAAGAAGGAGAAGAAGAAGAAGGAGAAGAAGAAGAAGAAGAAGAAGAAGAAGAAGAAGAAGAAGAAGAAGAAGAAGAAGAAGAAGAAGAAGAAGGAGAAGAAGAAGAAGAGGAGACTAGCATGGCGATCACTTTGATCACCGTTCTTTCTCTCCTTCTCTTTCTCTCTCTCTTTTTCTCTTTCTAACGTATGATTAGGCCTGCACGGTCGTTACGATCGGCCCTGATCCCGAAGTCCTGGCACAAACTGCAAGGCCGCGAGGGAGTCTTCGAGGGCTTCAAGGTCAGCGATACTATCGAAGCTACATAGAAGGAGAACGAATCGTGAAGAAGAGAGACGAGAGATAAAGAGAGAGAGAGAGATAGATAGATAGATAGATAGATAGATAGAGATAGAGTTAGAAAGAGAGAGAGGGACCAGTTGGTTGCATAATTGCGTCACGTTGTCCAGGAATCACTGGTCGAGACGTGCGCACCAACAATTTTTGCAAAAACTTCTTGGCAAACTGGATTCCGTTTCGCTCGTGTGAGTGAATCTTTCTTCTTCGTGATATATAGTCTATCTCTTTCTCATATACATACATATGTATATATATATATATATATATATATATATATATACATATACACACAGCATATATACTTACTCACACTTGTTCTTTCTATTCTTACTTCTTCTCTCTCTTTTTCTCTTCTTTGCTCTATACAAGTGTGTAGGTGTATAGAGGGATCATCGTCTTTGCGAACGTGCACGAGTCTTGCGTAAAAGTACGATCTTCTTCTTCTTCTTCTTCTTTTTATTTTCGTCTTGTTTTCTTTATTTTTGTTTTTATGTAAAAGAAGAAGAAGAAGAAGAAGAAAAAGAAAAAGAAGAAGAAGAGCGATAACACCATCGGAGTACTCGGTCATTCGTCGTTCATCGATCGTCCTCCATCCAGAGATGGCATTCCAATTACGACTGATCGCCATTTGGCATCAAGATCATCCTAGTTTCTATTGATCGATCCTCTAGCAAGAATATTTTTATCCTATCGGAAAAAGATTTTGTTGGAACTTTTTAAAGAGATTTTTCACTCAGTTAGAGATTGTTCTGATCAATGTCAAATGTTATTGACATTTTTTTGTCCGAAAGTATGAAGCACATCGAATTTCTTATAAATTTTTTTTTTTTATTACTAATTCCTTTTTTCCTCTTATGGACATTCGAAACATATGTGCACATCTGCGCGTGTATATTTACGTGTGTGCAAATATATATACTGACGTTCATACATTGCCAATAAGAGTCTTGCGTAGAAATGAGAGACAGACATGGAACTGGAATAATGGTCGATTTAAGGGTACATTGTCCGATGGAATTGTATAGCTACATTGGACGTACTGAACGAACCCCATTAGGGGACACACTGTATATATGTATATAAATAACTTGATTTTAACTTGTCTCGACGAGAAAATATTTCAAGCAATAATGTATAGACGCTTTGAACGTTTTCAAGTCCTCATTCTTTAACTTACTTCGATTTTCTTATTTCTCATTCTCTCCCTTCTCTTTCACCCTTTCCTTCTCTTCCATCCTTTTTTTTCCCCCTCTATCGATCTGTTAGTTTTTTAATTTTATTTTTCGATCGCTGTCGCGTACGCCCTTTCTAACGACGTAAGTATGAGGTAGTATCCACACGTGGACGACGTTAAAGCCACCGACCGATATCGAGCCGTGACTGTAAGCGTGAAGAAACGACGATCGAAAAATACGAGCGTCCTTCCAATGGCGTAGATTTACTTCTTTTCTTATTTTTACAATTTTCAGATTGTAATTCGTCGATCGTTCGTTATTTAAAATCTTATGTTAATTGTTAAAATAGTTTAGGTTATTCGTATTATTTGTATTAATTGATTATTCATATGAATTATACGTACGAACGTTTTTTATTATATGTATTAATAAACGGAGGATAGATGTGTGTATTGTAAGTTAGAATAAATTTCAAAATTTTTTTACTACTTAAGAAAGAGAGAGAAAAGAAAAAAGATAGAAGAGGAAGAATTAAATTTATTATTGTACGAAGAATACTTTATATTGTATAAATACGTTTATACAATCAATTTTAAATATATATGTGTATATATGTATATATATTTCTAAATATACATATATTAATGCATTAAAAATTAAGATTAAAACATATATCGTTAATATATATATATATATATATATATATATATATATATATATATGTGTGTGTGTGTGTGTGTGTGTGTGTGTCTATTTACTTTTAATTCTATCGTAAAATACTAACACATATATACATACATATACATACATACATACATACATACATACATATATACATACATACATATACATATTTCATAACAAGAATAACATTTTTTATTATCAATCATCATCATTATAAACAAATTATTAAACAATTCGTTAGAATCTCAACGGATCAAGTTATCCCGTTAATATCTTCGACCTCCGAGTTTATAAAAACGAGAAGGAACAAAAAGAAAAAAATGACATTTTTGTATATAGCACGAGCAGAAAAATAAATAGACGAAAGGAGCATAATTTTTAAATGTCATTTAAATACGCGTGGAATCATTTGCACGGCACCGGTTTTTCTCGAATGTTTCCTGTTGCATACGCACAGACGTTTATTCGTGTTCGAGCACGAATCATGCTTGCGAGAACGTCTAAGAAAAAGAAAGAGAGATACAGAGAGAGTGAGTGAAAAAGAGAGAGAGAAAGAGAGAGAGAGAGAGAAAGAGAGACAGAGAAAGAGAAAGAGAACGATTAAATGATAGAGGAACGATTAGGAGGCCACGCGTGCATGCCTTTGAAACGGCTAGCATGAAATTATTAGCAGTGGCGCCAGTTATCTCGCCTGAACCTCTCTCTATCTCTCTCTATCTCTCTTTTCCGAGCTTCCAATCGCCGCCTCCCACTCTCTTTTCCTTTTTTCTTTTTTTCTTTCTCTTTTATTTTCTTTTTCCTCTTTTTTTTTTCTTTAACTTCTCTCTTTCCCTTTCTCCCTTTTCTTATTTTCTCTCCTCTTTATAACTTCAAGATCTCTCACCTTACCTATTACTTCTATGTATATATGTGCTTATGTATATACGTATTCTGTATATTGCATATGTTGCATTTTCTATCTGGCAGCTATATATTTTGTAAATGATTATTGTTATTACAAATTTAATTATATTTTATTGAAAAAGATATTTTGACAATGTAACAGTGGTTTTTCTTTTTTTTTTTTGGTTTCTTTCGTAAGATTTAGAAAATGTAGGAAATATGAATAATGTAGAAATGTTCTATTTAATATATCTTTTTTTTTTAAACTTGTGTATGTCAGAGGTAGAGTAAGCGAAAGAGACAGAAAGAGAGAGAAGAGAGAGAGAGAGAGAGAGAGAGAGAGAGAGAGAGAGAGAGAGAGAGAGAGAGAGAGAGAGAGAGAGAGAGAGAGAGAGAGAGAGAGAGAGAGAGAGAAAGAGAAAGAGAGAGAAAGACAGAATCCTATCCATTAAGAAACTTTATATTTATTAATTTCTTGGAACCAAAGAAATTGACAACTAAGAAGTTTTTTATTATCACTAATAATTGATATATCAAAACGATAAGATAATTTATATTATTTTAATAAAGAAATATTTTATCATAAAATACCATATTTATCCATCACAAAGTACCTTAACTTAATCGTAATCGATACTTAACGTAATCGATAATAATAATCATATTGAAATAATATATAATACATCGATTTTTCTGAAGAAAAAAAAAAGTTATAACAATTTTTATAAATTTCTATCTATATGATCCACTGATAAAAAATAAAAAAAAGAAGATTAGGATAAAAAAAAATACAGAAAATAAATCGTTCATCGTACCGAACGTTTCCTTAGAAACATTTATTTCTAAGATCGACGAATAAAAATGGTAGTGCGATTAGGAAGGAATTTTTCTTTCCTTTCGTTAGGACTATAGTACAAGTATGGTCTTAAGAATTGCTTTCGGTCTGAAGAAAGGTTCTAAGGTACTTTCAAGGCTACGCCACTGTGCTCCAGGTAATTGCTGAGAATTACAACCGTCCGTAGGCAGGCCGTGCAGACCCACTGCCAAGTAATCTTAGCGTTTCTCCGTAATCCAGCTAGGAGTAGACGCAACCTTTCGTCGGGTTCTATATAGTATCTCTATATTTTTTCTTTCTATGTTATATTATATTCGCCATTTTATATATATATGTATGACTCTCACTCTTTCTTTTATCCATTCTGACGCTTTTCAATTCCTTTCGATTGATTACCAGATCAGCTGTTTAATCGAGAATTCGACATTAGAATCATTTCATAATACCAGAGATAATAAATCAGGGAGAAAGACAGAGAGAAAGAGAAAAAGAGAGAGGGGAAAGAAGAGGGGGAAAGGGTGCAGTGAAAGAGAGGGGTAGAATGAAATCTATCATGAAAAGACAGACTAACGGTAGCTCATACCGATGTTTAACGATAAAGAACATTAGCATTTTTATTTGAATTCTTTTCTATTACTACGATACGTTATGAAATTTATCTAATCAGTTTTTGAAAGGTCCCTTGAGAAGAAATTTTTTGATTGACCGATAAATACTCGTGTCTTTTGGGTTTCTCTGATAATCTTACACATATGGATCTTATTAGTCTTTGGATTCTGTTAGATTATATTGCTTAACGTTTTAGAGGATTAGAAGCGATTAGGATTCAATCGATCACTTTTTTTTCTTTACTTTTTTCATTTATCTTTTTTCTTTTAGTTTTTTTTTCTGTCTTCTTTTTTTCTTTATAGTAGACGAATGCGTATGTAATAATTTCATAATATCTTTTTTAACGAGTATGTATCATTAGTATAAAAATCACACACACATACACATACACATATATCGACACAAATATAGCGTGTGTTTTGTGTTTCTTGGTATTACGTAAATATGAAAATAATATATAATATATTTGACAGTGCAGATTCTTCGATGATCTTGATTTCGGTAGTTAACCTACTTAATACTTTGTCGACTAACGGGCTTCGCTTTCTTCAACTTCTTTTCTTCTTTCCTTTCTTTTTTTCTTTCCTTTTTTTTCCTTCTTCCGTTTTCTTTTCTTTCCTTCTTTACTTTTTGTCGTTGATATTTTTTTGATCCTCGATACGCAGTGGGAGGTGAGAAGGTAATGAAGACAGTGACGTGGTTGTTTGATTAATAGAGAAAGTCTCTCTTTTCATTTCTTTCTCTCTCTCTCTCTCTCTCTCTCTCTCTCGATTCGAAAAAGGAATTATGCTTGTCCTTTCTTTTGTTTATCAGGAAGACTTTTTAATCTCTACGATGATATCTTCTCGATCGAACATTGAACACTTGCTTCAATCGAAATTCATATTTGGACAATCACTTTCTTTTCGTTTCCTTTTTCTTTTTTGCCGTAAAAATGTAAATTCATATTATAGATTAAAGATAGATTAAAGATTTGTTTCCATTTTGCGATCTTTGATTTTCTTTAATTATTCTAATAATTCTAAACTCGTTTTAAAAAGATCACTTTTTTCTCCCTCTTTTCAATTTCCTTCTCGTACGTCGAGTTTAAATTGAAAAGAAGAAAAAACAGGAGAAAAGAGGAAATAAAAATTCTTTTTAAAAATTTCCTTTTTAATTTTCCCTTTGCTTTTTTTTCCTCTTGCAAAAGTTTAAATTCATGTTCGGACAGTTTTCTCCTTTTTACTTTATCCTTTGCTTTCTTTTCTTCTGACAGTTCAAACTGGTATTCGAAAAAATAGATCACTTAATTTTTCTTCTTCTATTTCGATTTTTCAAACTCGGATCATTTAATATTTAATATATTCGAAAGAAAGTGGAACTTGTAATATCAAGAACCACAACTAATTAAGATCTTTTTTTCAGCTTCTTTCGAGATCAAAGATGAAAGAGAGAGATAGAAAAAGAGAGAGAAAGAAAGAGAGAGAGAGAGAGAGAGAGAGAGAGAGAGAGAAAGAGAGAATAAAAAAAATGAAACGATAGCGGCGATCGTTTGGTTCTTTTCGCTTCAGCGATGCGTAAAGACGACATATCGCTGAAGACGACGCATTGAGATATCGACTGTTCGTCCTTTTTTTTTTTGCGAGCTTTTGCGAGGAACACTGACTTTCGGCTAGATCGAATTAATCGTTCGGAAATGATCGATGATCGGTAAATCGATCGATCGTTCGTTCGTTCGTCCGTTTGAAAGAAAGAACGAAGCCGAAGAAAAATGATTGTCGTGCCTTCGAGAAAAAAATAAAATACTTATATGTATATATACAATTATATATGTATATAATTTTTTTTCGACTTCCTTTTATATATATATATATATATATATATATATATATATATATATAATATATACGGTGAATATGTAATAAAATTCTCATCGAATCGTGTAGACTATAGATAATCTTCTTAAACGTACATCCAGTTTTTTCCTTCTTCTTCCTGGAAAATCCATCCACCGATAAGACCGTTCGATAAACTCGATTTTCAACTTTAATTCGAAGCTATTGGCATTTAAATTGAAAAAGATCGTACAACTCGAGGAAATCATTTACGATCCCACGAACATTTGATATATACATACGTATAACAGGATGAGTCCTTTTCTTTTTTTTTTTTCAAATGCTGACATCTAAATATCTCGAGAACAATGCATTTTGGTTAAAAAAAGAAAGCTTGAAACGTCTTTTTTTGTATTTCTTTTTTTTTTAATTAGTCTCCACTTCTTACGATATTTTTTTTAAGGACTTAAAAATCAGTGAAGGTGTTCTTTTTCGCAACTATATAAATCCAAGAAACTTCTTTCTTCGTTCGAGATGTTAAACAGGACGTTTATAGCTTGTCTTTCCTTTTGAAGACATTTTCGGATCGATATCGGCATTGGCAAAGTGTAGGTACATAAGTACATTATTACAGTAGCCAAGAAATCTGTTTTCTTGGATCGAGAGGATCAACAGGTGTATAATAAATCGATCGAGCGAGTATATATATATATATATATATATATATATATATATATATGCATGTATATGTCTATGTAGATAATTTATGTAGGTAATTGTTAATTACGTAACGTAATGTTGTCTTCGTCGTCGATTCTTCTTCTTCTTCTTCTTCTTTAGTTTAATGATACAGCAAGTGGATAACAGTGGAATGCCGCACGATTTCATTATTACATTTCGGATGGCCTAATCGCTAATAAGAATTTATGAGTTTCGTGCTGAACGTTGGCAGAATGTGAAAGTCTCTAGTGTTAACCAAGTGTGTATATAATATTCTTAACGAGGGTGTACGTACACGATATATGTCATTATATTCGTCTCTTATATCCAATACGTTCTTCTTATATATACATATATACATACATAGGGTGGTCCACTTAAAGTGTTGGAAAACACTTTCGTACCATTAACATTACGATCTAATACCGATAATTTTATTTTTACATTAATTAAATAGCATGATCTTTCGTGTAAATATCATTGATCTTATGTTTATTATAGTTCATTGAAACTTGAAGTATAATTTATATCTATTATATTTTCTTACGAGTCTGACTTTTCTTTACCTCATACTTATATTTTTTTCTTAATTATAAATTTGTATAGGCTTAAACATTTCTATTTCTCTCTTCTTCTTTCTTCTTTTTTTTCTTTCTTAAATCTTTTTTTAACGATAAAAACAATATTAAAAACAATATCAGTCCAATGTAGAAATAATTTCGACTAGATCTTTTTTATCATTTTGGAACGTAAATGGTTTGTAACATTTTACATTGGACCACTCTGTATATGTATATACGTATATACGTACATAAATTTAGATTTCTTTTTTCTATTTTTCTTGAATGAAAGAATTGGTTATACGTTCTGCATTAATTTAGCGTAAATACAATTGTTATAATTTCGACCTTTCTAATGGTTTCGGCTAAAATGATTTTGTAAAACTTTATATGGACCACCCTGTATATATGTAAGTATCTATACAAGAATATAGTACAAGTCACTGTGCGAAAATAACGGCGATAGGAGTGCAATTATTAATGAATCCGTTGCGTCTCGAGAGTCTCGCGGGCAGTTCGCGTTTCGACTCGACACGAGCTCGTGCTATGACCTTTTTCTCGCACCATAGAAAACACGAGACGTGGCTTTAACGAAATAGTATTTGCTCGTTCGTTCGCTCAGTTGAAACTTGCGCTCAATCTATCGAACTATCGAGACTATTATCGCGAATAAATAATTTCTCTTGGACAACGTTCTCTACGTTCAATATTATCTCTCTCTCTCTCTCTCTCTTTCTAATGTTCTCTTATTAGCATTCGTTCGATCTGTCGAGGGTGGAGAGAGAGATAGAAGATTAATTTTATTTTCAATATAATTACTTACATATTCATAAATTGTTTAGACTCGAGAAACTCGTGAGATTGCTGAAGAAATAATTCTTAATAAATAACAAATAATAATATCTAAGTATAATTTTATTATGAAAGTTCGATGAAAAATTATTTTTGTAGTAAAATGAAAATGTGTGATATATACTTGTAAGCTATTAGAAAACGCAAGATTTATCGAAAACATTGGTGATTAAATATTTCATAGCAAGAAAGAAGAACGGGAAATGGAAAATATTGATATAGCACATCGAGACGAGATAGAAATTGAAAAAAAAGGAAAGATAGAAAATTAAAGGATTTCAAGATCGTTTTCCAGAAGAAATTTTTTTATTGTTAATAAAAAAGTTTCGTGATATAACGTATTTTTAGACATTAAGTAGGATATAAGAAAATTATTATAGTTGAATAGTTTTAATGATCATTCTTTTTACTGATTGTCAACTAAGCTATCATAAATAGAGATTACTTAAAGAAAGGTGAACTTTTAAGAAGAAATTAGATGGGAGGATTACATCGAGAGTTCTTAAGTCTTTCACAAAACTTTTCATCTAATATTACTTAATGATATCCCCTATAAATTTATAATTTCAACTATGATAAATTAACACCCGGAAGAAGTCGAACATAGATTAAATCTTTCGATCTCGTATTTTTTCTTCTCATTTCTTCTCGATATTCTTTAAAACATTATTTTTGAAATCGATTGTGGTTTTTTAGATCAAGAAAAAATAAAACAAAATAAAGGACACTATTCATAACTCCGTACTTTCGAATTTGAAATTTTCTTATCTCGTTATTGTTAATCCCAACAACCATATAATATTAGACGAGATTAGGTGGACATATTATTTCTATATAATAATTATATATATATATATATATATATATATATATATATACTGTTATGTGTTAAGATATCAACAATGCGAAATAAAATCATCAGTGAGCTCGAAGAAACAGGATTCGAGAAACAGATACCGGAAGATCGTTCTCGCATAAATTACAGAGAATAATTTAACAATCACAATCGGGTATAATAACGCGTCGATTTATGGGACGGCTCACCGTAGATGACTTTCTCCCTGCTAACAATGATAATAATGCGATCGTAACGAGGAAGGATAATCCTAGCATTTGTCTAGGAACTACAATATGAACACTCGAGAGAGAAAAAAGAGAAAGAGAGAGAAAGAGAGAGAGAGAAAGAGAGAAAGAAAGAAAGAGAGATTGCTTACTATCTATCCAGTCTGATAAATTACATATAAAGTCGTTGTTATTAAAACAATGGGAAGAGTCGACGTTGAACGATCAGATCGAAAAAGGAACGTCAATTTTAGAAAAAATGTCTACAAGATATACAGGTGATTTTGACGTAACTTTCATGATTTTATCTATCGTTGTAAGTTCAGTTATAGGAAGTTATTCTATGGTACTTACATGAATTACTTTTTGTCATGGGTTTTTTTTTTATTTTTTAGACGATAAATCTATCAACAAAATTTTCTTTCGATTATTATCTTCTGTTTATGATCAAAGAATTAACAAACGTGATTACACGGATCGAAATTGAACGGATTTTTGTCTATTTTTGTCATACATTAAAAAAAAAAATGTTGCCTGTTTTTATCAAGGAATAATTTTCAATCAACTGGAAATAATTTGCAATTTTACGATTTCCTTAACGATTTATGTCGTATGAACAAGATGTCGAAAAAAGAAAGAACAAGAAAGAAGAAAGTCAAGAAAATATTCTTGAAACGGCGAGTTTATTATCGATGTTCGGTCGTCGCATGCTATTTCTGCAGTTATTGTTAAAGCCCGATAGTAAGTGGAACTCCTGGTTGGTGGAACGATCGACTGTTGGATCTACGTGGCGCCATGATCCACAAAAGGGATTCCGTTGTGTTCTACCTAAGGGATTTTACGAGGCCGTCTACGGTACCACCCGCGTTTATAGACGATTACCCGTAGAGTACAAGAGGGTCTTGCTCCGATTTCTTCGACCGAATGAGCTCTAATCCCCTGCAGCGATAGAAAGGTAGAAATAGAGAAAACAGATAAATAGAATAAGATAAAAGGAGATAGAAATTGTGAGGGATAGAAGAAAGAGAAAGAAATCCTTAAAGATTTAAATAGAATTGGTATGAGAAAGATAGAAAGAGGAAAGAAAAGCAGAACATACAGTGAGAGAAGGAAATTTACAAACAGACAGAGAGATATAGAAAATGAGAATGATAGGGAAGAGAAAGAAATCGACTAAAATAGAAAGGATAAAGAGAAACATGGTGAAACTGATAGAAATGGAGAAAAAATTTATGACAATGGAGTGTAATAGAAATTGGGAATGATGAAAGAAGAAAGAGAAGGAGAATGTTAGAAAGGGAAAGAAAAG
Source organism: Vespula vulgaris (assembly GCF_905475345.1). Taxonomy (NCBI): domain Eukaryota; kingdom Metazoa; phylum Arthropoda; class Insecta; order Hymenoptera; family Vespidae; genus Vespula; species Vespula vulgaris. The sequence goes on from NC_066588.1 coordinate 4,441,809, forward strand.
AGGAATGAAAAGTGGGAGAAGGGAATTGATAAATGAGAAAGAACAAGAGAGAGAGAGAGAAATAGAAAATCGGAATGATGTAAAGAGAAATAAAATTGAAGAAAAAAAAAAGAAAAATAAAAGGGGAAAGAAATTGAGCAAGAATAGAAAGAGAAGAAGAATGAAATTGATAAAAAGAGATAAATAATTGAAAAGAGAAAGAGAGAGAGAGAGAGACTGGAAACATCTTTCATATTCGGATTGGTATGACTGCGTACACATTTCGTTCTTCGATGAGCCTTTCATTTTAGTTCACGATATTCTCTTTAAAGTGTGATCTTTTTCTCTTCTTTTCTTTCTTTTTTTTTTTTCTTTTGTAAGAAAAATATGCGGAGTACTGGCACGAAGGCATATAAGCAAGCAGTGCGTTTACGAAGGCTCCAGGAATAGAATAGGGAGACGAATGTTATGTGCGGTGAGAAAGTCGTTCAGAGTTCAGAGTCCGAATGCAACTGTTGCTATGAAATTTGTTTGTATGTATGTGTGTGCGCGAACGCGCGTATATATTTCTGATGTATGAATTATGAATCTTTTTGAAAATTTATGATAGTGAAATTTGATGAAAATATTTGATAAAACAATGGATGAAACGTAATGTAATTTTCTTTTCTCTGTATGTGCGCTTTGATAATGTTTAAGTTGATTTATTTCTGAATGAAGTCGAGTTAGCGATAGTACTGAAGTAAAATTAAACGTCAAGTTTACGATTTAGTAAGATTTGAAAGTAATAAAAAAGAATTTGTAAAAAAATCTAATCGCGTACATATGAAATACATCAAGAATCTAGTTCTTATATTCTATACACATTGTATTAAAATGATTAGAAATTCGTAATAGTAAAAACATGAATTTAACAATTACAATTTTCTTTTTTATCGTCCAAGTTGAATTAAAACGATTAGAAATTCAAACGAAATTCTATGAAGACGAATTTCACAATTCTTACTCTTTCATAATTTCAATCAGAGTTACAACGATTGGAAAGTTAAAAAAAGAAAAAGAAACTGTACGTATAGGAATTTAACAATTTCTAATTTTTCTATCGTTCAAGTTGAGAATTAAGACAATTATCAATAATTCTCCTCTTCAATAAAACTCGAGGGAGATTTCATTCGAATATGAATAAAAAATTTTTATTAAATAATAATCAGCAATAATTAGGAATAATCGCTTAATGGAAGTGTGTTTGAACAATTGATTGAAAAAAAAAAAAAAGAAAACAGGAGATAAAGTAATGAAATCGAGGAAAGTGTGTTATAAAATTTTTTCAGGAGAAACTTTACGTTTGATTCCATTTATACGAATAAAATTCTAATTCCTTGGCGTTAAGGCGCTCCTCAATTAACGTCATGGCGCTAACTTTCACCGCGAGGCAAAGCCGCTTCGGTTACGCCCCGTTATCTTATTGCTCGCCTTGTTGCGCGTGCCTTTTGCGCGCGAGCGCACGTGAAAAGGCGCCTTGGCTCGAGCCGATCGCGTGCGTGAATTTCTTTATGCGTGATATATTTATGTGTATGTATGTGTATGTATTCAGCGGTACATTTATTATATGAATATAAATTTTCCATAATTATTATTTTAATTTTTATTACGACCGTTCAACGTACAAGTTTATTTTTTATGTTTTATTTAGATATATTTGTAATCCTTTTTTCTTTTTTTTATCTTACATTATTTACTTACATAATATTTATTGGAAAATTAATTCAATTTTTAAATTGATCATTCATAAATATATGTGTATATATATATATATATATATATATATATATATATATATATCGTTTACGCTCTGTTAAGATCGTATTTATTATATTCGAATGATTTTCGTCATTTTGTAATTTTTCATTATCGATCAAAATTTACTTTCTTCCACATTCTTGCATACTTTAATCAGTATCATTTCTTATCAATTTTGTTAATTCTCGTATAATAATTTATGTATAATTTACAATAATAAGTTGAATTCTCATTTTACAATTTATTCACGTTTACGATCGAAAATTTTATTATTTATTTAAAACAAGCTGAAAAACGTTCCTCAGATTGAATATATGTTTAAAAACGACCTCGAAGTTTCACGAGTTAACTTTTCGAAATTCGTCGTCGTGTAATCGTTTCTCGCGCGTGTCAAATTTGCGGATTCGGTAAAAGTGTTAGCGATAAGGCAGTTTATTAAAACGAACGTGACCGCTTACGAAAATAAATTGTGGAGGAGGGAACGGAAAGCGCCACACGGAATGGGTTGGTCTTTTAGTGATGCTAATCGCCTTTCTCGAGTCGGCAAAGTACAAGGAGAACGTTTAGCGACGAACGGTATCGAACGACGAATCGAATTGCTACAAAGTGCTCTTTCAACGTTAATAAAATATATTTTAGAGAGACACGAAAGAAAGTCTTCGAAGGAGACGATCGAAGGGCGTGTCTTTTCATTACGAATACATGCATAAGTACTATGTTAATACATATGTATGTGTGATACGTTTAATGAATTAAAGAAATGGGTACATAAAGAGATAAAGAAAAAGAGAAAGAATTAGTTTATTAAATTTTCTGGATAATCATAGTTATTACAACGCAACAATATTTATGAGTTGTTTAAAATAAAAATATGAATAATGTATATGTAGTAAAAAAGATATTTGTAAAAGATGTATATATGTAAAGAAGAAAAAAATTTGTTAAACGTATGATCTTCCCATCTCTCTCTTCCTCTCTTTCTTTTCTGGACTGTATTATATATACATACATGCAATAAAACAGAAAGATCCAAAATCTGCTCTATCTTTTTTCGCGATAAGTCGCGATAACTCTGACGAATAACTTAAAAAAAAAAAAAAAAAAAAAGAAAGAAAATAAAAAAAGAATTATTCAATTCGATCTTTTAACAGTCATTCATTTATTTTATTCGACACAGCTTGACTAATGATAAGTTAACAAAATTTGAGAAAAAGAGAATTCAAAAAGAAAAAAAAGTTGTCTTAAGAATGAAAAAAGAAGATGGATGAAGTGAGAAAAAGATATACACAAGAGAAGAACACAAGAGAAGAACACAAGAGAAGAGGAGATATTGATATAGTGAATAAAAGAAATAGACAGATAGAAAAGAGAAAGAGAGAGACAGACAGAGAGAGAGAGAGAAACAGTGACGGTCACTTTAGACGTCTAATCTTTCCGTGTAACCGTAGCATCGTTTGGTACAGACTTTCACCCGTTCCTCCTCGCGTTTCTCGTCATTTCTTTTATCCTCCCTCCCTCCACCCCTTCATCAACCCCCTCTTTATCCACCTTATTCCTCTCCCACCATTTCCCTTTCCTACTCTCATCTTGTTCCTATCTCTCTCATCCCTCTCACCCCTTCACTCCTTTCAAGTAATCCTCAACCACCCCTCCTCATCCTTCTTCGCCCAACTCCTTCTCTTTTTCTCTTTCCTTAATCTTCCTCTATCCATTGAAGAGCGGAACAAATGTTGTCCACGGAGAATATGTACGTCGTTGCACCTGTGAAACGGAACGAACGTCGATCTCGTAACGAGCGAGTGGCCTTGCCTTGCGATTTATCTTCGGTCCTTTCAGAGATTAAATGTGTCGTGTGTTCTCCGTTTGAATGGATGCAAGCTGAGTCAATAACGGTTTCGCGAAAAAAAAAGGAGAGAGAGAAAGAAAAAGTAAAAAAACAAAACATGAAATAAAAGAAAAAAAGAGAGGAGTTAAAGGAAAGAAAAGGAAAGGGAAGAAAAGTTTGCTTTTCTCTCTTTTTTTCTTGTTTTTATTTTTTGTTTGTTTGTTTGTTTGTTTCTTTTTTTTTGTTTTCTTTTGCACAATACGTCCGTCAAGAATCCTCTGTTCTCTCTTTCTATTTTCTTTTCTTGTTTTTTTTGGCTCGCTTTCTTCCTTCTCTCTTTATCTTCTTTTTTCTTTTTCTTTTAAGCTTGCAAGAGTGAAAGTTTCATTGTGTACGATAGTAATAGTAATAATTGTATTGTATTAATGTTGGAAAAAAGAGAAAATGATAATGATAATAATTAATAATTATAATTGTGTATAATATATTAAGTAATTGTATATTAGATATCAGTAGTAATAATTAATATTATTATTAATGTTGTTAGCTAATGTTATACTAATAAGTAGTAATATTAAGGATAGTAAATATTATTATTACAGACACCTATATGCATATATATATCTTTTTTTTGGCAGTTTATTCTTAAAAAATTTTATCTTTTTTGTGATCTCACAATTTTTTTGTATGTTTGTTATTTATCTTTTTACTTTTTTCTTTTTCATTACAAAGTAAAGTTTCCACGATTTTAATATTTATCTTATTTATTAATCTAATTCGTACAAGATTTAAAACTGTTCGTTCGAAATCTCACACCACTCCTTCCTTTTTCTTATTTCATTATTTCTCTTTTCTCGTTCTCTTTCATTCTCTTTCGTTCTCTTAACTCGTACGATGTAAAGAGAAGATGTAGACATCGGAGGATACTGCGCTCCAATTCGTGCACTCCCGTAGATCGGTGATTGGGTTCAAGAGGTCGACTTAGAAAGAAAGAAAAGAAGAGAAAGAGAGAAAGAAAAGATAGAAAGAGAGAGAGAGAGAGAGAGAGAGAGAGAGAGAAAGAGAGAGAGAGAGAGAGAGAGAGAGAGAAGAACGTTCAACGATGAAACCTGCAACGTCACGACGACGTGCATTCGTCGAGGAAGGACGGCTCCAGCAAGATAGGACGAAAATACATCCCGATTACGAAAGTCCATTACACTCATCTAATTTTAAACTCTTCGATAAAAGAAAGGAAGAAAGAAAAAAAAAGAAAATAAAAAACTAAAGATAAAAATATTACGTTCTTCGACGTGCTTCCAATGCACTTCAATGTTTCAATGCAATTCAAGTAATAATTTTGTTTTGATAATAATTCCATACTTAGGTAAATGTTAGATAATTAAAAAAAAAAGATAAATGAAGAAAAGATCTTTATCTATACATTATTGAACGAAATAAATTACATATTTCGTATGATGTGAACAAATTGCCTCATAAATAAATACAAAAATATTTATATATAAAAGAGGAGATAAATATATCGTATATAAGAAATACGAACAAATATCTGAACTTGCAAAGAGACTTTTCTTGTATTTTAAATAAATAAATAAGTAAATCGTAAAAATAGAAATCAGTCTGGATTAAATAAGATGTATAAACTCAATTTTTTCCCCTTCCATCCCTTGCAGTTCCTCTCGAATTTTAAATAAATAAACCGTAAGTAATATCTACGAATCCGAATGGAAAAAAATAAGTGAGAACTTTATTTTTTCGAGTCTTCTTTTCAAAAACTTCGAACAAACAAACCATAAGATACATTTACTTACAAGTCTGAATCAAAAAAAAAAAAAAAAGAAAGAAAGAAGAAGAAGAAAAAGATAGGATTCGTAAAACTCAACTTTTACTTATTGCTTCACGAGATATCGTTTAATGATAATAATAATAAAAAAAGAGAGAAAAACGAAGAAAGAAGAAAGAAAAAAATAAACAAATCTTCCAAGTTGTCACAAGTAAGTAAGTACGAATTATCGATTTATCGAATGTAAAACGTCGAATCGATCGAAAGGTAAAGACCTTCTTCTATTCCTGTACGCAGCAATTTGTTCGTCTCTCTGCTTTACTAGAGAGAAAATAAAAGAGAAAAACAGAGAAATAGAAATAGAAAGAGAGAGAGAGAGAGAGAGAGAGAGAGAGAGAAAGAGAGAGAGAGAAAGAAAAAGAAAAAGAAAAAGAAAGAGAGATAGATAGAGAAAACGTAGAGCGAGTAGTCTTGAAGCATAGAAAGGGAGGATGACGTCGAGATAGGATGAGAGGAAAGAAGAGAATGAGTAGAAAGAGGAAGAAGAGAAGAAGTAAGAGAGAAGGAGGAGAAGGAGGAGGAGAAGGAGGAGGAGGAGGAGGAGGTGGAGGAGGACGAGGAGGAGGAGACAACTTAGCCGAGACGTTGGTCTCGTGTTGCCGATGCATCACTGTAATTGGAAGTGTGCATAATCCTGTCTCGCAACGTTGCGGCACGTCCGAATTAGGAAAACAATTAGCACTCCAGGGGCTTCAGACACTACTTTTTTGCATGAACAGTAAAAATAAACGAGACAGAGATAAAGAAAGAAAGAGAGAGATAGATAGAAGGAGAAAGAAGAATGGTTCGTTTCTCTTCTATGCACGTATCAGTATCAATCACTTTTTTTTTATTTCTATTTGTTTCTTGTTAATTTTTTCATTCGTTTTTTTTTGTTCTCTCTCTCTCTCTCTCTCTCTCTCTTTCATCTTCTTTTCTTTTTTTTTTTTAAGGGAGTATTCAATCGATATTATCTCGTATACAAGAGGTTTATAATAAACGAGTCAGAAGAGGAAGATAAATACAACGAGTCGAATCGAATTTCACGTCTTCGCCGACACGTCCTCTTCTTCATAGCGTCTTTGCTATCTGAAATTGCCTACCGGCTGGATGCAAATTGTACGTTCTTTCGAGATCGTCTTCTTGAGAGAGAGAGAGAAAGAGAGAGAGAGAGAGAGAGAGAGAGAGAGAGAGAGAAAGAGAGAGAAGATAGAGTAGTCGAAACTGTTATTCTCTGTCTCTTTCTCTCTCTGTCCATCTTTCTTTCTTTTTCTTTCGTTTTTTCTTGTTTATTTCTCTCCTTCTCTATTTTGTTATTTAGTTGCAGTCGTTCCTTGTTAAAGTTACGAAAGAGAAAGGGACAGAGCAAGAGAAACAATAAGATCGCATTGTGTTTTACATTTCCATGGAAATTTATACATTATATTAGGAAAGAATTAAAAAACAAAAAATAACGATAATAATAAGTAATCAAAAGAAGGGAAAAAATGTGTAAGTAAAATTTTTCCAAAATTCGTAAAATAAGAACGAGGAAAAGAATGAATGAAAGTTTTGTAAATTAATAAACATATATAAATATATCTATATTAAATATTGCATTATTAAATATTATTCTATGCATGTAAAAGCAAGGTGGAAGTAAAATTTTCAATGAAATTTTTCGCTGTTCGAAGAAAGAAAGAAGAAATAGAAAGAAGCGAGATATCTCTTTTTATGATTTAAGAAAAAAAAAAGTTATATATTTATGTATTTATATCATTACATTATATATCATATATTTAATATTATAATTATATATAATGGATATTCGCATAAGCAAGAGAAAGAGAAAACATTTCGAATGAAATTTCTCAGACAGTTCTTGAAAAATGAAAGAGAAAAAAGCAACGGAGAAAAAGAAACAAAACGAATTATTTCCTTTCGTCACTTCGTAATATCACATGCGTGGATACGTACTGTACATATATAAAAGAGAAAGAGTAAGAGAAAGAGAAAGAAAGGAAGAGCAGGAACAAGAGATGAAATTTGTAAGGCAACATGTGTGTACCGGATATGAGAGATGATCGATCAAAAAAATCGATCGAGATCCGATAAGACGAAGAAGAATAAGAAGAAGAACAACAACAAAAAGAGAATGAAGAAGAAGAAGAAGAAGAAGAGGCCGTCAAACATAAATTCTCTTTCATTCCAGTACCCATCGACGACATTTTCTCTTCAACGGGTGAGAGCTCGATGATTTCTTGTGTGCCACGTACAACGATGACGCGACAAGGTGGTAGAAGATATATATATATATATATATATATATATATATATATATATATACACATACGCACGCACGCACATGTGTGTATATACATGTATATATATTTTCATGCTTAAACTTTTCGACGAGAAGATCTTATCAGGATTGAGAAGGGCGTAGGTGGGCTTCGAGACAAGAGAGCCCACGTTTATATTAATACTCGGTCGATCGTATCGCGAGCTTTTGACTAGGCGTAGGTACTGCGTATAAATTATATCGAGAAAGAGAGAAAGAGACAAACGATATTTCCAATCACGAGTATAGTATAGTAACGCCCTATCGAATAGGAGAAAGAAAGTGTAAAAACAAAAAGTGAAGAAAAAAGAAACAAGAAAACAAATTCTTTTTACTGTCCGTCCATATCTATAAATATCGATTGGGAATCAACACTTTTCTCAAATTCCCTTTCGTCGTTTATTTAAATAATCCTCAATAGAGCTGTCAATAAACGGTAAATCCACGCCAACACCATGGTTAAATCTTTAGACGATATTGTATGTATGGTCTCTTTAAAAACGTTCGATAAATATTCTTTTTAATTTTTCTAACAACGAATGAAATAAAGAGAGATAGAGAGATAGAAGAGAGAGAGGTAAAGCGGATCAAGATACGCTTTCTCGATGCAATTAGGAAAACGTCGAGAGAGAGAGAGAGAGAGAGAGAGAGAGAGAGAGAGAGAGAGAGAGAGAGAGAGAAGAAATAGAAAGGAATATTCATGATAGCGCCGTTCTAACGTTAGCTTTCAAATTGAAGCACGATCTTCTTTATACGATTGATTCGATTTGATATTGAAATTCGATCAGTCGAAAATATTAATCTTCTTTCATCATGTTCGAAATTATCTATCGGCATCTTTTCAATTTAAGAAAAGAAATAGAAATAGAAAGAGTAAGAGAAAAGAGAGAGAGAGAGAGATGAAGAGGGAAATTAGAATGGATATTTATTATCTAATAGTATACAAATTTATAAAAATAATATCAATCAATATTTTCTTCTCTTGATTCTGTTCTACATTATAAGATAATAATATGATAATAATATTAAATAATTAAATAATATAACATATATATATATATTTATTTATATTATTATATATTTGTTTATATTTATTCATACAACATATATTAATAATTAATTAATTAATACGATAAATAATTAATATGAATATATATCTATTAATTATATAATTATTAAATATTATTATAAATTAATAGAAAAACAAGACAAGCAGAAAAAGAGAAAGAAAGAGTGAGAGAGAGAGAGAAAGTGAATGAGAGAGAGTGAGAGTGAGAGAGAGAGAAAAAGAAAGAATATATCGTTTATTAATTGTAAGAAAGAAATGGAAAAAAATACATACACACACACACACACACACATCCACGTAAAGGATAAAATACGAATAGTCGACTTTCTCGTCGTCTAAAAGACGACGAGATCATCCCAGACGCAAAATGTAGGTTATGTCGTAAAACGTTGAGCGGAGGGTGCCGTCGTGATAGACGAAGAGGTAAACGTAGAAGAGATCTTGCTTCTTACCTTACCTCCTTCTCTCATCGTCATCTTTGCGGTCTGGAAATGGCCGTAAGGTCAGATCCACGAGACGGTGGATGATTTCACCTCGGCCATATTTATTATCCTAATCTCAGCATGGCAGAGAAGAGAGGAGAAGCGAAGAGAAGAGAACGCGTGCGTTCTGGCCTACATTTCCACCGCAAATTGCCGTCGGACTTAACTTCTGACGAACCGACAAAGTTCCTTTTCTTTTTTCTTTCTTTTTTTATCTCTTCTTTTCTTTTCTTTCGTTGTTTCTCTTTATACTCGATATGATATGCAAATCGAATCTCCCGATTCGAACGATCGAAGGATGCATTGGCAATTTTTTTTTCTTTTTCCACTTCTTCTTTGTTTTGTATTTTGTTCTTTTTTTGTTATCGTTTCGTTGCTTTCGTTATAGGTTCGGTACAATCACGGTGGCTATAATGACGTGACGATAATGGGAAGGAAAGAAGTAGAGAAAGAGAGATAGAGAGAGAGAGAAAGATGAACGTGAGATTATGTGTGATCGAAATATCTCCATTGAGTTGAGAATTGCTTATACGTGTATAAAAAAGAAAGAGAGAAGGATATATATATATATGTATATATATTTGTATATATATATATATATATATATATATATATATATAAATTTGAAAAAGATATTATAATACTATAGATAGAAAAAAATAATTTATTCGACAGAATAAAATAACGAGACAATGTTAACGATTATATATATATTCGGGGTACGGTATAATTATCCGTATTTATCATTATATCGCTTTAAACGTTATCTTACAGTATATCTAATTATTCTTGTAAGGCTTCCGTTCGGTAAGCAACATCGGTCGGTCGGCTTATCTGTCTAATTAGCACCCTCGTGTAGACCCTTTCAGTGGACTCAAGAAGAGATTCTTATCAGTGAATCCAAAGATCTCAATCGTTTGATTTAAAAATTGTCAAGTTTTTCTGATGAAATAAAACGGAGAGAAGTAAGGTGAATGAGAATATAATGAAAAATAAATGGAAAGAAAAACGAATGAGAATGAAAGAGAAAGAAAAATGAATGAGAATGAGAGAGAGAAAAAGAGACTGAATGGGAATGAAAGAGAAAGAAAAATGAATGAAAATAAAAGAGGAAAAGAATGAATGGGAATGAAAGAGAACGTAAAAACAAATGAGAATGAAAAATATATATTAAAGAGATGAAAATGACAGAGAAATATTTAAGATGAGATTGAAAAAGAAAGTGAAAGTAACGTATCTATAAAATATCGGAATAAAGAGACTAAATGAAAATGAAATGAAACGATGGGGAAAACGAAGAGGAAAAGAAAAATAATCTCGTATAAACAAAAATTAAGAATAAAAGAAAAAAGAAAAAAGGAAAGATAGTGACAGGATCGAAGAAAGCAAAAAAAAAACGAGAAGGATGAAAGAACGAGAAGTTATAATATAAAATGAAAAAAGGAACGAAAGAACGATAGAAAAAGAAACTCCAGAAAAGCAAAGAAGATGAAACAACGACGACAACAACGACGACGATAAAATTAAAAAAAAAAAAGAAATTAACGAACAAAAATGAAAAGAAGAAAAAAAAAGAGAACCATAGAAACATCTAGACATTTCAACGAGGTTCACAATGTGAACGAATCGTCAACAATCGATCGATCGATCTGGCTGCCAAAGTGTGTTCCAACAGTTCTTGTAATTAACGAAGCGTGTCTAATGACGTGGCCGATGGCGAGCGACTAAACGACACGATTTTCGCCCACGCTAGCCTAACCGACAGAGAATGAGAAGGATCGATCTATGTATCTCGATATCTCTCGAGAACGTAATTACGTCGGCGTGTCGTACATACACATATACAACGGTACACATACATATTAACATAGATATATACTTACGTATCTACGTACATACATACGTACATAGATACGTACATGCAACATTAGCTTACAATGTACCATTGTCGAGTGTTTCCAAGCGATAACACTCGATCGATTTCGTTCAGCGTCTTCGAGATTATAGCAAGGGAGACGTCAGCATCATCGTTTCCTCTCTCCCTTACCCTTTTCTCCCTTTTTCTATCTTCTCGCCGCCTCTCCTCCACCCCACGAGCTTTTCCTTTTTTCTTCTTTTTATTTCGTCTTCTTCATTGTACAGTTTCTTTGACCTTCTAAGAGGATCGTGAAATTGTGATATGCATTTAGAAGGTATTATACGGTATGGTATATATACGTCAGTGGTGCTCATTAAATAATTATTTCTAATATATACGCTAATGATTTTCTATGGGTATTTAAATATCGAAAGAAATACATTAATAATGATAATAATAATAACAACAATAATAATAACAAAATAAAAAGAAAAATGAACAGAAAAAATTAGATTAAATCGCATGTACGTTAAATTGTTATTAGGTTTACATTCGATAAGTAGTTGATCTTTCGAATGGAATAGTGATCACCACTGATATATAGAGTGTAACGCGGTGTATATATGTTTATAATACATACATAGATAGATTAGACGTAGGTTTGTTTAAGCATTTGACGTTTTAGCGACGTGTGATCGACACGCAAGGTTACGCCCACGCATAATCGCTAGACTCATGATAGTTGTATTCTATCCTGTCTTATCAGGGCCGTAACACGGTAAGCGTAGTAAATAGGAGAGAGCGATTTAAAAAAAAAGAGTGAAACGTATTGGTGCCATAGACGGTCGACTTGTTCGATCTCTCGTGTAATAACTTGATGGTTTTTTTTGGGGGGGTGGGCGAGGTAGAGGAGAAGGGGTGAAATTCTGTTTTTTTCTTTTTTTTAATCTTTTGTTTCACTCTTTTTTTTTAGCTTTCTCGAAAGCTCGGGAACTCGCATAATAATATGTCTCTGTCTCTCTCTTTCGGTCTCGTCTTGGATATTTTCTTTTTCTTTCCTTTTCTGTTCTGTTTTCTTTCTTTTTCTTTTTCTTTTTTTTTTCTTTTTCTTCTTTTCGCGATGTCTCGATGTCTCGATGTTCTTCTCTGAAGAGACGAACGGAACATACTTTTCGAAATGTGTTCAACATTTTTGAATCAGAACGATCCCTATCGTATTTACACGGTGACTCGAAACGTGCAGTCAAGATTTTCTTCCTCCTCTTCTCATCTCCTCACGCGATTTCACAGCTGTCGTCCTCTTTCGAGACAAGTAAGAAACGAGTTACAAATTTCTCGTTTCCCTCGATTCGTACTCGATCATTTGCTTTTCTCTCTGTTATGTTATTATACATTTATTATGTATTCGCAAGTACACGAAGAAATTCCACGATAATGTCATTAAATATGTGCCATTTTTTTTTTAATATAAATATATCACACTTTTTACGATAATTTTTTTAGTATTCATGTATAATGAAGTATAATAATAAAAAATTAAATAGAATTAAGAATAATTAAACAAAAAAAGCATCTACAACCAAAAGCTATAAAAAATATAACAATTAAAGTGAAAATAATAATATATACATATATATTAATATAGAATACATTGAAAGAGAATATAAGATCGTTACACAATATATAATTAACCCGTCATATGATCGTTATGCAATATTAGCAATGTTATTCGTCACCTACTAACCTATGGAAGCTTCGATAGAGAAAACTCGATAAGTACTTACTTTCCAACTCGTGAAATCGATTCTAATCGGCTTTCGATGTGTTTAATTCGAATATTCCATTGAATGTTTGTGAATTTTTTAATAGTTGATCCATCCGGAACGACTTCCGGCATAATCTATTGTCAGAAGATTCGATTGGTATGGCTTTGAGAAGGAAGAGACAAGCGTCTCGACGCTGAGGTGTTTCGATAAAGAAGAATCGATGCACAGCAGGGTGCACCTTTCGATAATCCCTCGTTCGAGAGCCAATCCCACGGATGCAAATTCAATTCGAATGTTCAAGACGCTTACTACGGTGCACACGTGCGTGCTTTGGTGTGTGCTCGTGCGCGCTTTATATTATTATTATTATTATTATTATTATTGTTATTATTATTTTTTTTTCTTTTGTTGTTATTATTCTTTTTTCATATTCCTGTTATTTATTTATTTTTTTATTTTCATTCCAGGTTACGCTCTCAAGAAAACAATGACTATCGAACTCGGACATTCTCGAATACTTTCGAGAAGGCAGAACAATAAACTGCTTCGTTGCTTTGGCTCCTCTCAATCGTCTCGATGCTTTCACCGATATCTTTCATTCTCGTTTATCTTTTATTTAATCTTTATTAACCCTTAAATGCATGTTGTTGCGGTGCACGTTGTATAACATCATTTTAGATTTATTGTATAATAGTTTAATGCGTAGTTTAACCTATGAATGCAATCATATTTTTAATTTTCTCGTTCTATAGTTATTTATTATAAATATATGTGTATATGTACGTACATATATATATATATATATTTGAAATATTATCTTATTATTATGTAAAATGCATTTACGTACGCTTTAATATTCATTTGACAGGTGGTATAATAATTTTTTAGTTATAAAAATTTCTTTAGAAAATATTATCCATTAGAGGATTAAGAGGCAAATAAATATTTTTATTATGTCAATGAAAAGATATTAGTAATTATTTTTTATTTCGAATTTATCATCGAGAGAGAGAGAGAGAGAGAGAGAGAGAGAGAGAGAGAGAGGGAGAGAGAGAAAGACAGAGGAAGAGAAAGAGAATATCGACAATTTTTCGTTCTACTTGAATGAAAAAGTTCATCACGCGGTTAAAACCGTGATGATTATTACCCATCGACCTTTTTAGATACCATGATTATTACCGAGTTCGAGGATCGTCCTCTCGTTCGCGTAACCTTTCCCTCGATATTTCACTCTCTATGACTCCTGTCAACTTCAGCTTATGAGTCTCGTATAGAGTCTAGCCTCGTTAGAGTCACTTAACTGCATCTCTTATATTACGGATGTTACAACTCTGAGAAAATAGTAAGTTCATATTCGATTTGTGAGTTGCGTCCATTTCTCTCTTCGTTCAATTAATTTCTCGTTAAAGAACATCAAACGACTCTAACAATGAGAATTAGAAAACATATGAATAATAAAAGGAATGTTAATTTTGAAATAAAAAAAGAAAAAAAGAAAAGGAATAAATAAGTTATGACGTAAAAGATGTGAAAAAAAGAGGACGCGAAATAAACAAAAAAAAAAAAATGCGTGACCTTAAGGAAAGAAAAGAAAAGAAAGTAAAGAAAAGAGAGGAAGAGAAAAGAGACGAAGAAATTTATTTTGAAAGAGTCGAAAAATATCTTCAAAAAAAAATATCATTTCTCTCATATATCTACAAATAAAGAGAATAAAATAACGAATCGGACTGGAAGAAATATCGAGGGAGAAGAGAAAAAAAGAGAAAATAAAAAGAAATTAAAGAAAAGAAAAGAAAAGAAAAGTAGAAGATAAGCGAAGGTGTTAAACAAAAAAAAAAAAAAGAAAATAAAATTTACAAGACGTTAAAGCCTATCGTGTGACGTGGGTGTGTCAGTTTTAACATACGTTGCATATAACCCGGTGACATCGGTGTACTCTTTCAGAATGGCACTTTAATTTGCAGGACGGTTGTAAAACTGGCCGAATATATATCGTACGTTTTCGTTCGTGAAACGTCATCCCTACTACATGGCCATTATGCTTATACGTATAGTACCTATACAATACAACGTAATAACATATGTAACATGGTGATAATGGTAATAGTGATGGCGATGGCGATGCCAGTAGTAGTGGTAGTGGTAGTAGCATAGTGATGATGATGTTGGTGTTGGTGTTGGTGTTGGTGTTGGTGGTGGTGGTGGTGGTGGTGGTGGTGGTGATGGCGATGGCGATGGTGATGGTGGTGGTTAACCGGCAACTACAAAAGTGGCACTTCCATTTCGGCTCGAGGCTGTAAAACTTCAACGAAGGGTTGATGCGGCTTCCCGCCAAGGTCTGATAATTGTTCCAACAGCAAACCTGAGACTGGTTATAATGAGAGACATACAGAGAACCCGAGAACCTTTCTTATCCCTTCTCTATTTCTCTCTCTTTCTCGTGTATACGAGATAATTTTTCGGTAGGTATATTCTTTTCGTTTCAACGGACAACCAGATTTGGAATTCAATGACCGAGTGACGTCCCATGAAATTTCTTATACGCGATTAATCCTTAGAAACGTGCTCGTCCCTTTGACTTATATTTTTTAACAAGATTTTTAAAGGGTATCTTCACAAGGATATACGATTTTTAACTTTTCTTTTTGTTTCTATTTTCTTTCCTTTTGTTCTTTTTTCTAATCTTTTGTCGAACGATCTAGATTATTTATTTTATTGTCGATTATGATTTTTGTAAAAAAGGAATTTTCTTTCCCTTCGTTTGAGATGGTATTGTATATATATTTTTTTATTTCTGATTTTTTTTTTCTTTCTATCCAATTACTTTCATCTAATTTTACTTATACTTTGTAACGTTTCAACGTATACATATCCATCCGACAAATCGATAGATTTGATCTTTTTTAAAAAGAAATGAGAAAGGAAGAGATATCTAAATCATCATTAAAATTTTATTATCGCTGACGATACATAAAAAGAAAAAGAGGAAGAAGAAGAAGAAGAAGAAGAGAGAGAGAGAGAGAATGAGAGAGTAAGAGATAGGTAAGCATCTAAATCATCATTAGAATTTCATTATCACCAACGATATACTTAGGGCTCCTTTCTAAGATAAAAAAAATCGATTTCAAATAAGATTCAACTGGATATAACTCGAACTTATTAAATTCTTAGGATCATATCGTAGTCCTTGGATTTTCTTCCTACAAGGAGTTAGAGTCTTCTAGGTTTTGCGATAATATATATATATATATATATATATATATATATATATATATATATAATATAAATAGAAGGATCACACATATACAAGATTAACTCGAGAGAAGTTCTCTCTCTCTCTCTCTCTCTCTCTCTTTCGATCCTGATTAATGGCTTTCGAGATCTCGCCGGGCTGTAAACAGTATTAATCAGGATCAAGTTTACTACGCATGGTAGTAACCAGGAATCGCATTAATCAGGATCCATACTCTTGTGAGTTGCTACGAAATATCCGTTTAGCTAAACGTGTCCACCTATACTGAACGCATCCGGTATAAACATCGTGTTTTGATTTACGTCGTGACTTCCGTACGTCCTACCTGCCATTCGTTTCTGATAACCATACTGGAAAATCGATGATAATTTTACGTAGCACGTGCTGGACAATTTTTTCTTTATCAAATACATACATATATGTGTATACGTATATAATTGTATATATGTATTTATGTATCTGTGTGTGTGTGTGTGTGTACATGTATACGCTCGCGAGTTAGTTAGTTAGTTCTAGGCGTTCCTAAAAGCTTGTTCTAACTATAGCAACACTTATTTCTCGTTTGTTGATAATAGATACCTGTTACAACTTGTTCTCCGGTGTGATGTTGCATATGAGGGCTAGAGGGGTAAAGGAGGAAACAGGGGGAGGGGCGAGAAAGAAGAAGAAGAAGAAAAAAATAATACGAAGTACTAGAAATTGTAAATGCTCATTTTAATTATACGGAGAAAGTGGATTAACGTTCTTTTAATTTCGCTTTAACGTTGCGTTGTTCGGTGAAAGTGAATTATTAGTTTGTCTTTCGTTCTATTCTAAAACAGCTTATATATATTATTACGATTTATCATCGATCTATCGAGAATTGTTAAGATCGGAGTTTGATCGAGTACCATATCCATACTATAACTTTGTTGTCTATGAGAGTAAGAGATCTTTTAATTTAGATTTTCTCTGAAATTAGATCGTTCATTTTTGTTTTAAGAAAAGCAAAAAAATTGAGAAAAAATAGGAACGTCTAGTCGTTCGATTTTGTTTAAAAAGCATCGATAATGGAATAATGATGTTGACTGAATCTTTTCAAAGAATCCAATATATCTAATATATTCAATATAAGCAATATATATAATTGCTCTCTCTTCCTCTTTATCTATCTCTAATATATAAATATATATAAATCTATAATTACATCGAATTAAATTACATAAATACATAATCAGACATAACTATAATTAGAAAATCTAATAGCCCGGATCGATCTAATCCCATTAATAATATTCTCAACAATAGAATCAATTCTCCATTTTATCTTCTTCTTTTTTTAAAAACTATCACATATTCTACTCTCGTAGTTTCACGAGTTGTAACCAAAGTAACAGAGAAGGAATAATGAAGAAAAGTTAAAAAAAGAAAAAAAGAGACTAACAAAAAAGAAACTATGAACAAAGAAATAAAAAAAAAAGAGCACAAATTAGCCTTCGGTAATGTTCGTACGCTCGGTAGCCCGTAGTAAGGCCGGTCGGCACGGTAAGTGTGTCTTCACCGTCAAGTGGATATTCCCGAACGAATGGGGGAAGTCAACGTGAAACGTTGACTCGAGTTAAGCAGGGAATACGTAACGAAGCCTTCTTCTTCTTCTTCTACTTCTTCTTCTTCTCTTCTTCTTCTTCTTCTTCTTCTTCTTCTTCTTCTTCTCGTTCAGCTCGTTCTCGCTTACACGTTCTTTCCTTAGCGACGTTGGCTCGATCTCGAAAGCCATTAATCAGGATCGAACGACGACCTCTCCTCGAGCTATACACACTTCTGATCCCTCTGTATACATCAGAGTTGACCTTGGATCTATGGCGAGAGCGCGACACCGTAAACGACTCTTTTCTATCTCTCTCTCTCTCTCCCTCTCTTTCTTTATTTCTATCCATCTCTATCTATCTATCTATCTATCTATCTATCTATCTATCTATCTATCTATCTATCTATCTATCTATCTATAACTATCTATCTATATATATCTTTCTCTCTCTCATTCATTCTTTCTTTCTGTCATTCTTTCTTTCTTTCTATCGTAGACTCAAAGTTGCACCTGTGAATCGTGAACCGAGCGTGCCAAGTCTGACAAACGAGGACATCAAATCTGAATAAGACCGATAAATATTCTCAGAAAACATCTGCCTTCACGGTCTAACGACATTCTAACCAAAGCACCGTTTTACTCGCGAACGTGTCTATCGTTTATCTCTTTCTCTCTCTCTCTCTCTCTCTCTTTCTCTCTCTGTTTCTTTTTCTTTCTCTTTCTTGTTCATAAGTACTTATAAAGCTTTTTTCTATCTAAATAGAAGAAAAGTTTTTTAATTTTAAGATGATGCCCTTTCGACTGGACCAACAGTCCAGAGAATCAAATCTGGATATCTATTCATCTTTTTGATGAACTGTTCGTTCGTCCTGGATAATTATTTTTATAATGTTTCATTCATGTACGCACATACACAAACATCTATACACATATGCAAGTATACGCTGAGTATATACATTTATGACGAGATTTATTAATGTTATCTTATTTTTGAATATGAAGGACGTTTCTATGTCTCATCGGTGATAGCTTGAATGATATTGAAAATTAAATTAATGATAGGCTTATTGGTAATAACTTAATCGTTTTTCTTTTTCCTTTTTTAATTTTACAAACGATATCTTCGACTAGTCCAAGACTAGAGAATCAAGCTAGATATCTATTCATCTTTTAGATAAATTGGTCCTGGATAATAGTTTTTGCAATGTTTTCATTCACGCACGTACGCATAGACATAGCAAGCATTTATGAATTGATTTATTAATCTTATCTTATTTTTGAATTTAGAGAATCTATGTTCCATCGGTGATAACTTGAATGATATTGAAGATTATATTAATGACAGGATTATTCGTAATAATTTAATATTTGATCATTCATTTTTTCTGAATATTGAAATAAAGTATATATAAGTAATCTTTATGAGATTCGATTTATGGATTGTATTTAAAAGAAATTATGAAGAATCTATAATTCGACGTATTTATGATCAATAACAACTTGAATGTTATCAAGATCCAAATCGATCGTAGCTTTATCGATATATAATTGTTTAATCATTAATTTTCGATATAGTGAAGAACATTTTACAAATTAACAAATTATTGTCATTGTTCGATCTCGAATACGATATCAAATCAATTGTCAAATTTATCATTAATGATCTAAGCTTCTAACCAATCATTTTTGCAACCATCGTATTAAACAATTAATTAATCGATATTATCGAATTATATATACAATTTTAAAAACAAAAAAAAATTAATAATCTCGACTTTACATTCATTCATCCAATCAATGACAACTCGTATCAATCATAGACTCATTAATAAAGATTCAATTACTAAGTCCAATCTTTATCATCAAATAATTCAATTCGTACGAATAAAATTTCTAACGTATAATCATTCGCCATTTACTTCGTCATCTTGGTCGAGATCACGATTATCGGGATGGAGGAGAAGATTGAAATTAAAAAAATTGAATACGAAGAAGATTAAAAAAAAAAGAAAGATGAGACAAAACGATTATAAAAAAATGAATGAAAAAAGGATGAGGGGAGGAGGAGGAGGAGGAGGAGGAAGAGGAGAAACGATTAAAAAAGAAAAAAAAAAGAAAAGAAAAAAAAATTGAAAAGAAAAGAAGAAAAGAACTGAAAGAATCGTCGAATAATAATTGCCGATATATTTAATGTCGTTGCACCCTGGTGCATATCGATTTCATGCCTCGAGCGAGTAGGTACGCTTCGAGCCGTGTTAATGAACCGCGGAATGCAATCGCGAATGCAGAAAAGGATGGAAGAACGTACGTTCGTTCGTTCATCCGGTGATACGAAGAACGAGATGATGAGAAGAAGTAAGAGGGAAGGAGGGTGGTGGTGGAAGAAGAAGGGAAGAAGGAGAAGAGAGATAGATAGAAAGAGAGAGAGAGAGAGAGAGATAGAGGGAGGGACAGAGAGGGGGGGTGTTAAGTGGGTAGAGAAAAACGACGACTAAGACGATGCTCGCTGTCGATCGTCTCTCTCAACCTTCGAAGTCTTTTACGCAGGTGTGTGTGTCGTCGTTACTCGTTTCGCTAATCACCATTCGATCATCTTAATGAATATTCCTCATTTAGAATTCTGTTCCGTGCGTAGACTCTCTCGTTCTGAATTAAACTCGACAGCGTCGTATGCTCTCGTAAAGATTTTGTCGATCTACTTATATCTTCTTTTCCTTCTTTGTTGTGTATGTGTGTGTGTGTGTGTGTGTGAAAGAGAGAGAGAGAGAGAGAGAGAAGACTCATTAACTTCATGGCAATTGAACATTGAATGAGTGAATACGTCGGATTAAGATCGACTAAAGTCTATCGATTCGATCGACGTGATGAGAGTAAGAGTCGACGTTTCTTCGGGTTCTTTCTTCTATTTTTTCTTTTTTTAAATTTTTTACTTTTGTTTAGTCGTTTGTTTCTTTGTCTTCTTATACCACCGGCTATAGGATTACATATTTGATATAAAGAATGAAAGTGAACGAACGTTAGACGTTTATAATGTGGTGATCTATCGTATTTTTTGTTCCTTTTAAGTATTTTTGATAATTTTTCGTTATAACACACTTTTGTTTTGTAATATCTTGTATATGATTTATTTGAATATATCATGGATTAATAAATTAATTAATATGTATATACTAATAGGTATTTTTATTATAGATTATTAGATTAGAATTATAGATATGCTCTAATGAGCGCTTTTATTGTAGATTATTAAATTGTTTATGAATATATATATATTTTTTAATAGTTATTTTTATTACAAGATTTTATTAGTTATATCTCATCGTCTTCTTTTTTTTACTTTCTAATAATTTGCTGCTCGAGCCGATTTGAACGATTTCATCGATATATTTTTACATGCATATATATATATTTTCTTTTTATTTTTATTTTCAATAAGAAAAAATTAAAAAATTGTTCAAGAGTATATCGTAAATTCTTATAAGCATATAAACTCGACTTACAAAAGTGAGAACTTTTGAAGATATTAGAAAGTTTAGAAAAGACAATATCGCGATACAGACACAAACACAGACACACACATACACGTTTATAACGAGAGTGAAAAAGATAATTTTACTTTCGTACTTACATGAGATATAATAAGTGAACGACCTATAGTAAAGACATCTTTTCCTTCCTCCTTCGGGTTGATCGAACTTCTTAAGACTTCTACATCTCTCAAAAAAGCATCGATGCATTTCGTTACGCTAGGATATTAGGTATCGAGTTCTCGCTTTTAAGTATCGATCTTTAATACCAGATTTCCGTTATTGTGTCGCTGTTGGAAATATTAGATGGTTAATTCTCTTTGAACAGGTATTTTTTTTGGAAATATTTTTTTTTAGATAGATCGACGATTTGAAAAAGAATAGATTGAAAAATTTTAGATCAAATAAATAATAAATTCGATTATACATAAGATCAATGCTGAAAAAAGAAAAAGGATTAACATCTCGAAAAATACTGGATTTAAAAAACTGAAATAAAAAAATTGGATTATGTTTATTAGTCTGCAATAATGAAAATGGCTTTAAATTGTAATATATTTGTTAACTAAATAATTATACACTTATTTGTTATATAGATTGAAGATTAATCGTGAAGAAAAAGAAAAAGAATTAATATTTCGATATTAATATGCTGCACTTGTAAAATTAGAATAAAAAATTAAATTATATATCTATGTACACACATATATATATATATATATATATATATATATATATGAATCGAGGAATATAAATATGTCCTTAAAACGTAATACAAATTTTTAAATAATACTGTATCATTCATTACTTTTATATAAATTTATATATTTACCTATAATATTATAGATATAATACATATCTGTATATATTTATGATATAATATAACGATAGAACGTGTAATATATATATATATATATATATATATATATATATATATATATATATATCTATAGATAATTAATATGCAATATTCTTTTAATATAACACAAAATTATATTAAATAATAAATTATTTAACAGAATGTACGAGAAACGTAGTAAACCGTCCTACACAACGTTAGTTAATGGAATGAAACAATAACATTCTTCTATCGTCGTCTTTGGTCTATGTATTGTTTTGATAACACGTTGAGACACATTCGAGTTTTGTTTACAATCTTCCTCCTCAAACAAAAAGCGAGTACGCGTCGTTAGCGTTAGGACGTCCTTATCGTATTAGTCTAATACGAGCCGTTGCTGTGGAAGGTACGTAGTACTTTAGTATCCATATTAATTACGTCGCATAAAATTTATTCTTTCAATTTATTTCGTCTTATCATTTTATATTAATTACATATAAGCGTACCGAAACTTTAATCTATATTTTTTTATATTATATTACATATGTAGCGTATATACGATTATTTTTAACTGCGTCTAACCTCGTTTATAATAATTATTAAAATTAAGGAATACATATATATGTGCAATTATTTTCAGATTTTTCGTTTAGATCGTTTTAGTAATTATTAATATTTATTTTATCGTTTCACCATAGGTCTTAATTATTATGTTAATTACTGAAATTGACGATATCCAATTATTCGAGATCTTTTAGTTAGCTTATATTAATAAGTATTGGTATATGATCTTTCTATAAGAGTACTGATATTCTAATATATATTTTCTTATATTATATTATATATATATATAAATAATTATTAACGTATACTTAGAATATTTATATATAAATATCCAAACGTACTTTCGATATAGGAAAAAAAAAAAAACAGAAACAAACGAAACAAAAAGAAAAGAAATAGGCTAACGAAAATGCGTGCGCTTTCACTCTGTGTTAAATTTCAACGACGAGTTAAAATATTATCGAAAATACGAGAAGTTATATTTCGAGTGGGAAGTTGGAAAGATGTCCAGACCGGAGCGTCTTTTTCTGGGTCAACTTTATCGTCGATTCTTACGCGTTCGTTCCAACACGAAATTTTGCGATCTTCGTGTCGTTCCTGCGACCGATCCAAAAAGAAAACGCGTCTACCCGTTGTAAAATTATTCGCGAAACTGTGCCGTGTAACCGTCTCTTCGTGTTTCTCTTCAATATATGTATCATACAGAAAGTTTAAAAATTATCGATTGAAGTTCGATACGTTAACTATGAAAAGTAATTGAATCATTTTATTTTCCAATTTTATTCATTATTTGTTTTACGAGAAAATTTTTTTATCAAATTAATTCGAAATGTCTATAGGATATAATCGTCCGAAATTTTTAGATAAAAATTGTTCGTCAAATTAATTTGATATTTTAAGAAAAAACAAAAAAAAAATTATTTATTATATTAAGTCGAAATTTTTCGAGAAAATCATTTTTTTTTCTTAAATCATATCGAAATTCGTAATACAAATTGTTTATGGTATTATATCGAAATTTTGAAAGAAAAATTATTTACTAAATTAATTAATTAAATTTGTTATTAATTATAGCTTAGAAAAAAATATATATATACGTATAAGATATTTGATAGATGTTTTTAACATTTTACAATAATATCGAAATTAACAATTAACGAACTAATGATCACCGATATAGTAGTATTCGAGAGAGAAAGAGAGAGAGAGAGACAGAGAGTGAATGAGTGAGTAAGTGTATGAGAGAGAGAAAGAAAGAGAGAGAGAGAGGGAGAGAGAGAGAGATAAAGAAGAGTTTAAATATTAGAAAAATATCGAACTCGTAGTTCCTTGCACTCGACATTTTGCATATATTTCCGGTACTGGAGTTGCGAGGAATCTGGTCCTCATCAGGAAGCAATCGCTCGTACGGAGTCTGCCAAATGGTAGGCCGTTAATATCAGCGATTGCGAGTCGAACAGAAAAGAAGAAAAGGAAGAAAGAAAATGACAGAGAGACAGAGAGTTAGAGAGAGAGAATCGTACGAGTGTATGTATACTCATATTTATATATATGTAACTATACGAAAAGAAATATATATATATATATATATATATATATATATATATCCGTATACGTTAAGAAACGAGCATATATTTATGAATACGTATCAACACATATGTGCAATGCACATAAGAATTTTATACATATAGATTTACTCTTAGAAACATTCATACATTTACATACGCGTTAAGAACATATATATATTTATATATTTACATATATATACATATACATTTATACTTTAAAATTCGTAGAGATTAAAATATTTTTAGTTAAGAACATACATATATTTATATTTTTACACACACACACACACACACACACACACACACACACACACACACACACACACACACACACACACACATATGCATATACATTTATTTTAAGATACGCAGAGATTGAAGCAATAAAAGTAAATAAGTCACTTTAACCTTAGAATGTCTTTAGCACGGCTTTGAAGTACACAATGAGCTAACAAATGATAAACAAATATTGATATGCGCAGGAACGACTTATATATATATATTGAAGATTAATAAATTTTATTTTCGTTTAACATGAAAATCAACGATAATTTGACCTTCGTTGTCGAGGACGAATCTTATCGAAATTCCAAAGGAGGATCAAGAACATGTCGATCTCGAGAGGATCGATCATTTATCGTCTCACCTGTCGATCCGTTCACACGTTCTCGAGTCTTCCTTGTTAAAACGCCTCAGAAGGGAGATCGTTTTCGTATGGCTGTGTGAATTATTTTTGGACTTTCCGAGGTCATTGCCACGCCATTTTTAGGCCCTTGCGTGTACCATCTTATCCATATTTGCTCTCGAACGATCAAGGGGAAATAATGACTTGTGACTTTCGAATAATTTCAAGGATTTCTTTCTCTTTCTTTCTTTCTCTCTTTTTTATTTCTCTCGTTCTTTTTGTTTTCCTTTGTGTTTTTTATTATTTCCTATTTTTTTTATTTTTTTTTTTAGATTTAAGAATCGTCAAGTATCATCAGGATGAAAATACGTAGATAATGTGATTAAACGTAATTCTAATCGTCTAATCGTCAAGCAAGGATATTTCTCTCTCCTTTTATTTTTTAATGAAATTTTTACATGAATATAAATGTCACTCGGTTAATAATGTTTTTTAATGAAATTTTTAATTAAATCGATTATATTTATTATATTTTTAATTATGTAATAGTTATATAACATATCTACAGAGCTTCGTATTACTTCTATTACTAATCGTTCTTTAATCGTTCCATGTAAGAGGAATGTTTCCATAATCGATCCATAAAAAGAGACGAATTATTTAAAAAAAAAAAAAAAAGAATAATTGAAAGCAATATTCTTGTTCGTAAAAGAAAAACCACTTTAAACTCCAGAACATTTTTCTGGATGTAATGAACCTAATTCATTACATTCGAACAACTATAGTAATAAGTCAAAGAATATCGTAGCAAGATATTAGTTATTCGTACTAGATGTAAATCATTTCGAAACTTTTTACAAATTTCGAGATAGAAGAAAAGAAACAAGGATAGAACTTGTAACGCCATTTTAGAAAAATCGCTCGACACTTCTAAACGCTTTTCCATAAAAAAAAAAGAAAAAAAAAACAAGAAAAAATGAAGAAACATAATTCATCGGTTATGAACCTACAATAATGTAATAATAAATCAAAGGATATCATGATAATAAGATAATAGATAAATTTATTGTAGCTACTGTCTCGTGTAAAACGTTTGTCCGTCCTATCGGTTCAACGTTCGTCAACAACTCTTCTAGATCTATAACTTATTGTATTTTTACAAATAAGCGAAAGTGGAATAGAGGTAAACGTGGCAAGGCTTTTGCTTACGGTAGCACGGCACCGCAAGAACCAAGAAGCAGCCATCTTAGAGAAACACGATAACCATAAGCCGGGAGAGACCGACTTTCGGTACTTTATTACCACTTCGAAATGACACGTCGAATATATATCGCCTCTTACAAATTATCTTCTTTTCGAACACGATCGATCTTTTCTTCCAACGTGAACGCGACATCGAGAAGCACGTCTTCTTTTGAAAATGAGAAGAAAGAGAAAAAGATAGAGTGGAGAGAAATAGGGAGAGGGAGAGAGAGAGAGACAGAGAGAGAGAGAGAGAAGATAAATAAGTGAGATAAAGATCATTTTAGAAAGTACAACGGTGTTATATGGATACTGATAACATCTTTTTGTCATAATGAAAGTAGATATATATCTTTTGCTCGTTAATTTGATTTCTTTTTTCTTTTTTTTCTTTTTTCCTTCTTTTTTTTTCTTTTCTTTTTCATCGATATTATTTAATGTTTAAAAATTGACCTAAGAGTTAATGTATTTATATATTCATGTATATGTATATAATATATATATATATATATATATATATATATGTATGTATAGTTAATGATATTAGAAATTTTATTACGTCTTTTAGAGCTTCGTAATTTTTCTGTTGTTTTCTTTTTCTTTCATTTTTTCTTCAAAATTATTTTCTATTATTTTTAACTCGTTTAATTGGATATATCTTTATATATAAATACAATATATTTATATCTCTCGATTGTAAAAATTCTTTCTTTGTTCTAAAATAATCTTCTAATCTTTCAAACGTACATCTCTTACTTATTACGTATATTTACTCTTATACATTTTCAATAAAATGCGTTCGGTCAACTATATTATTTTTATATTTACTTATAACAGTTAATTAAATACTCGTTCGTACATATTAACATTTATATGGTGTCCGGTTAATTATGTACATAAATAATCACATGAATTAACACGTACCTATTACTTCTTTTTTCTTCTGTTTTTTTCGTTTTTTTTTTTTTTAATTATAATTAATACGATCGAAAAATATTTGAATTTTTCGAACTCGTTCATAGTTGATCGTAAAGTTGTTGGTATGTTCTATAAAAAAAATACCTATATATACACACATACATATACATACACACACACACATATATATATATTCGACTTTTATATTTCTTTCTTTCTTTCTTCCGGTATAGAACGTGCGATCGGTTAAACGATCGTTTTACGATCGTTCTTACAACATAATTCGACGTTACGGTAATCGATCGGCTTTCTGAGCGAGAAACGCGTGCCGCCGTTAGTCAGACGATCGGTTTCAGATCGGTAAGGAAAAACGTAACACCGGCAGGCGCCAAGTTAAAAGGCTTTGCGAGCCTTTCCACCTTTCGATTTTGCACGTGTTATCGATTAGTCGCTCTCTTTCTCTCTCTTCCTCTTGCATTTATCGATCGCATTTACGTTAGAATTTAGATCGATAGATCTCTAGATTTATCTATCTATCTATCTTCGAACCACCCTTTTTTCCTTTTATTTTAATCTTTTTTTAGTTTCCTTTTTATTATTTCTCAACGATCGAGATATAAAAGCATATGTTTGTATGTATCTATCATAGGTAGTATACGTGACTTCCGCCAAAAGAAAATATGTTTTCCTCTTTGTTTTTCATCTTAAGTTTATTAATATTTTATTTTAGCTTCAATACGGAAGAACCAATCGTTTTATTATTTATTTATTTATTTATTTGAAATCTTAGGAATGTTTCAACGATCTTATCATTATTTAACAACAATGTTTATAATCATTATTGTTATATATGAAAGATATATTAGTTATTAAAATTTCATATAATATACATATACATCTTTTTTTGAAGAAAAAAAAAAACGATGATATGAAAAAAAATCTAATCTATTAACATATGAAATATATCAGAAAACTTCTTTATACGCATTTAAAACGATCTTCACATGCAATTCAAAAGATCGTGCATTAAAAAAATAGATCTCATGAATACTAATATATTAATTAACACAAAAGTTCGTTCGTCGTCTCAATTTGTTCATTATATCTCATAAAAATTAATTAATACAAAATTAGTCGACAATCGGTTCGTTTAACATTTATACGTACACCTATATCTCATAAATGATTCGATATTCTAAAAAATTAGAAATAATAATAATAATAATTAAAAAAAAAAAAGAAAAGTAAGAAAAAAAAAAGAAAAGGGAAAACGATCATCACAATTTGTATGATAGCTGGTTATTTATGGAAATCGAAATAGAAAGATAAAGTTAAAGGAGTTAATGCTAATCGAAGATGTTACTCGTGTGTTAGTTCGAATTATCGATTTGCATACGTCGCGTCGCCATGGCCGAAGAAGGAGACCTCGTCTAACTCATGGAGTTGAGTTGACGTTAGGAAATTCGTCATGGCGAATTGCTCGCGGCTTCGATGCGTATCCGCTGCAAGTCTCGAGATCGTAAGCAACGAGTCCGGTTCTTTTTTTATTGCTGTTGCTGTTGCTATTGCTGTTGCTATTGGTATTTGTATTGGTATTGGTATTGCTGGTTATTGCCAGAGTTCCTCCTATCGTTCCCTGTTATGACAAGTCGGCTATTAATTTCCGTTCTCGGCATTGGCTTGGCCTTAACACGGCTTTGCACACGAATACGATCGTCTATTCGTTTTTTTCTTTTCTGTTTTTTTTTGTCTTTAATTTTTTTTTATTTCTATTACTCGCCTGTTACTCGCCTGTTCAATAATTTTATTAATATTTTGATCGACCTTTCGTGATTTTTTTCTTTTGTGACTCTCGTTTTACCTCGCGATCGAGATTTCGAATTTTGTCGAAATACTATTTGAGTCTCATATATCTTTTTCTTCCCGAGCGTTTCATAATTTTATTTGAATTTTTCTTGATCCTTTCGTGACACTTTTGTCTCGTTTTACTTTGCGATCTAGAAATTTTGTCGAATCTTTTTACTTTCTCAATTATTTCTTTAATATTAGTTATCATTAACGAAATTATATTTTAGCCGATATTATTTATTCGTGGAATAATTGTACGAAGATTTTCATTTAATCTAATAATTGTTATTTATCTTGAAATTTGATTTTTTACTTTGTCTTAGTTTATTAATCTTTCATATCACGTGATTGTTCCTTGACGTGAGTATACCATAAGTGATAATACTTATTAATCGCTTCTTTTCTTTCTTTAATTTCGTTTTTAATTTCTTTTTTTAAATTCAATTTCTCTTTTCTTTTTTTCTTTTTTTTTTATTGTTGTCTTTTCGTTCCTCCAATCCTCGACAAATCTATTCGGACATTGATACTGAGCGTAGATCAAGATCTCGAAGGAGACACCTCGAAAGTCTCTTCAAGTCTTGGATTTGCCCCCTACGCACGCTCAAGATCGTGATCTTTAATCTACGTAATAAATCTGGTGAGTCCGATGTCTATAGGAAGATGCACGAAGGACGTAAGATCCGAAGAAGATCTGAACGATCGAGATTCTTATCCTATCGATTCTCGGAACGATAGGAGGCAATGTTATCGATCGTCTATGATATCACGATCGTTTAATAAATCGTTTCACTCGGAAATAATTCGTTATTTAAAAAAGAATTTGATAAAGATTTTTACATTTTTTATATATTCAATCTTTTTATGATTATTATATTTTTATTTTCTTTTTCTTACATATTATCATGTAAAATAATAATATAAATATAAGCAAGTAATGAAGATATAATTATATATATATACGATATAAAAAATATATACATATACATATACATATACATATACATATACATATACATATACATATACATATACATATACATATACATATATATATATATATATATAAATATTATATATGAAATAATATAACAAACTATAGAATTATTTTTATATATATTCTTATACATTTATTATTATTATTATTATTATTTTTTATTAATATAATTTATTATTTTAAATTATTAATTAATAATTTTTATCTTAGCTTTCACAGAAAAACAGTTAGATCTCTTTATAATTTGAAAGCTATGATCAAAATCATTATAAATCATTGCCAATAAAATATTTAACTTAAATTTAACTATAGAATAGATAAGATTATTTTTCAGAATGCTGTTAACACTTTTTATTTAAGGAATTAGAAAGAAAAAGAGAGAGATAGTGAGAAAGAGAGAAAGACTTCTGAGACCGAGAGACTGAAAGACTCAGAATGAAAAATTCGCGGTAACGATCACTCTCATAGCGACCTGTTATTACTCGGTAATAGTGTTAACTGCTATAACGGCGATGGCGCCTTTCATTACGCTTATATATACATACACATGTAGAATATAACGCAACGAGCTTGTAAAACAGAGCGAAAGGCCTTGCGGTGAGAAAAGGAGAGCGAGAAAAATGGGAGGTAACGTTCGTAAATGTCCGCTTTCAAAAGAGGCCGACACTTGAGATTTTCCGAAGTGATAAAGAAAATTGCTGAAAATTGTTGGCTCGAGAGTGAATGAAAACGACGACAGCGACAATACCAAACGATAACAATAATAATAACAACAATAATAATAATAACGACAAAAATAGTAACGACAAGAAAAAAATTTATATTTTAATTTTTTCTTTTGATCTCAAGTAGGTGAAGTCGTATAAAACGAATCGCATAAGTTCGAATTTCTGTAACAGTCGAAAATTAGACTTATGTATTATAACACTTAATTATATAGGGCGTACTATAATATGCTTGTATATAATTATTGTTCTGTGAGTGATATTTTTTAATGCACAGTTTCACAATAATTGGATAACTCGAAACATTATTATCTTTTTTCTTTCTTTTTTCGAATTGAATTCATCAACGATATTATCTGTCTATGTATTTTGTGTTTATTATTATTATAAATGTAATCTTAACAAGAAAAACAATTTTGATCGATCACTGTTCTGTTATATCGATCCATATTATAGTAATGTGCATCCATTATATATATGACTTAGGTTATTTTCATAATCATCGGTTCATATGTATGCGTATCACATTATATAATAATATCATATTTAATAAGAACATTTTATTTCTTCATTAACTCATTTTTACATGTTATAATTATGCTTTATATACTTACATATGCATATGTATATGTATATGTATATATATGCATATAAAAAAATATATATATACATATACATATATACATACTGCATTATATAATTATATCTTTATTGTATAAAACAAATTTAATTTCTTGATTAATATATTTTTACAAGCTGTAATTGTATCCAGATATACATATTACATTATGTAAAATATATAAACTCTCTTATATTTTGATAAGAAAATGATAGCATTTCTAAATTCGTAATAATTTACTTGCAAATAGTATCGTTAAAATCTTTCTCTCTATTTCTTTAACTTAATTTTTTTATTTATATATACATACATATATATTTTTTTGTTTTCGTTTCTCCAGTATATTAGACATCGCCGAGAAATACTTTACGAGTTGATTTTAATTCGAAAACACGTAGCTAATGGTCCACCCTCCTCTACATATTTATTTATTTATTTTTTTTTACATTTTTTTTATATATATTTTTCTTGTTTTTCGTTTTTAAATCTCACTTTCCTTCCTTCCTTCTCTTTTTCGTTCATGAGCTACTTGTCGTATTTGTAACGTTTTTACGGCAGGAAACGTAAATGTTAAGCGCATTCTTTGTACGATTTCAATTTCACCATACGGCGTCCTCGTTACGTATTGCATCCTATGGCCTTCGTAAAGATAAGACGACGGTTCCTCCCAGTGAAAGTTATTAAAACCTTGCCAACGACTGATATATGCCGTTAGACGAGAATTCGATCGTTGATTTAACGATGTCCTTCCTGTTTCGTATAAAGAACACTGGTGGCATGAAAAAAATATATAAATAAATAAATACAAAACAAAGTGCATTCGGCAATACTCGGTAATATCGATTGAAAATGTATATATAATGTAAATATAAAATGTAAATATAAAATGTAAATATAAAATGTAAATATATATGCAAAATGTATACATATGTATATATATATTTTCATATCGATAAAAACGATAAAAAAATAGAGACAGAGAGATAAAGATATAGTTAGTTGGTTGTCGAATTATTAATTAAGCTTGTAACTCGTTTAACAGGATTATTATTATAATATTTTTTTATCACAGTGATATTTATATATACAAATGTAATAATCGTTTCTCACTGTAGAGTTCGAGAAAATATTTTTTTCAGATAGATTGACATGATGAATATGAATCATCGTAAGGTTTTAATAAATAATTACAAAATTTAGAATCATCGGTAAGATCAACTATTTCGTGAAAAATTCGAATGAAATATTTTTTTTCTTCGATTAACTTCAAAAATAGAAAAGGTTTGTTCCTCCGATAAAAAATTTACGATCGTTTAGATCGAATTTCAAGGTGAGACTTTTGAATGAAATATTCCAGAAAAAAAAAAGATTAAGTATTTCTGGGAAAAGGTTCGATGTAAAAAAAAAAAAAAAAGAAAAGAAAAGAAAAGAAAAACAAAAAGAAAAGAAAAGATAAAAAGGAAAAGAAAATGCTGATTCGACAAGTAGTATTGTTCCAAGTGTACTGTTCTTCTTGAGATCAGTTTGGTAAGCTATGAAAGATGAGGAGGAGGGGAGGATTGCTCCTGGCGCCACGTTATCGTAATCACCATGGACTTCCTGGTACGGCAATCGAGACGACAAGCGAGAAAGGACACGAATCCAAAGGCGTTCCTGGAATGTCCTACGTGCATCATTTCTCTTTCTCTTTAAACTTCACACACATATGTTGAGCTGGACTGGCTGACGTCAGCTTGCCGACCTGGCGATTCGATCCGGTTGGATATATTTTAAGTATTAAATATTATTATTATTATTATTACTATTATTTTTTATTATTATTATTTCTTTCTTATAATTAAATAAAATCTTTCCGATAGATATTTTTGTTAGATTTTTATAAACTTTTTGATTGTTCAATTTTATAAAATATATTAATAATTATTTGTTATTATATATATATATATATATATATATATATATATATATATATATATATATATATCATGAATATGATAATATTGATAGAATCGAATAAAGTTTATTTAAGTTTTTATGATTAGATTTTTATGTTCAGATTTTTTCGTGATAATATTTGTTACTTTATTTTGTGACAGAAGTTATACAGAAATTTAGAGATAAATTTTTTGTTTGTGCTCTAAACGTTAAGATTAATTTTATATAACGGATTATTAGAATTTAATTGATCAGAATTAGATTTTACTATGGTACGAAGTTTGTCGCTTTATTTTACGAAATAAATATCAAACACAACGTATGTATTTTAAAAATCGACTGACATTAACGAAATCAGAGTTCAATGATGTAGCCGGAGTCTGTAAAAATAAAAAATTAGAATTCTTGAAATAATTCTCGAGAATTATCAGAGTTGTTTAGATTTATGCAAAATGTTAACTGATGCGAACAAATTCAATTATCGATAATAGCGTTACGTAATTTCTAATTACGTGTTCATCTTAGAGACCGGTTGTGATTAGAAGTTAGAACGTTGAGAATTATTTTCCCGTTGGAATATGGACGTTCTTGGTACTGAGATTAAAGGATTACGTGTCTCATTACAGAATGATTTTCGTCAATATGAACGTCGTGGGAATAAAAGTGTTTATTTCAAAAGATGTAAAATGACTCATGTGCATTTGCCTATAACAGCAAGCAAAAGCAAAAGCAGTGAAATCGTGTAAACGCAGGCGTAACTTTTATACGTACATACTCTCCCACGATCATTATAGATAAATCTAAGAAAGTGATTTAAATCGAAGTAGGAGAATCTTTGTTTTAACTAGTTTCGAATAATTTATTATTTCAATTTTATTTTCTGATTGGCTCGTTAGTTTGATTTGGGTAGTTAGTTATCGAAGATTGAGCTTTCTCTGTTTATCGATTTTCCGTTTTTAAATGTAATTTAAAAGTCGGCGTTAAAAATCATTTTTGTTGAAAAAATTCATATAGATTTTCGTACATGTTGCAAACAATTTCATCTAAATGGATTTAGAAAAGGAGAAAAAAAATTATAAAATTTTATGAAATAACGTACGAAGTATTTGATATTTGGTTTCATAATTTTTATTGTAATATGATGAGAGGGAGAGAGAGAGAGAGAGAGAGAGAGAGAGAGAGAGAGAGAGAGACATAATAAATATATTATAAAATTAAATAAACAAAAAAAATATATATTATACAATGTAATAAAAATATTAGAAAATAATATGTCAAATATTCTGGATCTGGATGGAATCGACTTTTCCAATATCAAAATTTTTTTTCTAATTAATTTTAGATTGTAAAAATTATTCTATTATTTTATTATTATTGTTATTAAATATCCTATTAACACTAAAGTTTCTTCCTTTGCTAGTTTTATAGATTTTTTATGTTTTTTTTTTTTTTTTTATAGATTTTCTTTTTACTATAGTTCTTGATAGTAGAATTATCTGACTCTTTACATAACAATAAATATATGTGTGTACACACTCACACACACACACACGTCTTGCATAAGACATGATAGGTATCACATATTTATGTCAAGCTTATTGAAGGTTATAAAGATTCAAAAGAGCAGCGAGATAAACCGGAAATTCGACTGGTTGTCTCATTCTAATGAATATTTCTTTCTCTCATTCTCTCTCACTGACGAGAAAATTAAAGGTACTTCTAGGGCAATTAAAAGCGAAATTATTGCGTGGATTAGCGGAAAAATGGCTGATGTCGACCGTGAATCGAATGAAACAACTTTTTCTTTTTTTTTTTTCTTTTGACTCAAATTAATAGAAGGGAAAAACTATAAAGTTAGAGTGGACCGAACAGGAAGCTGGAAGGGTCATTGCCGATATTTATTTTTCTTTCTTTTTTTTTTTCCACGCATCAACTGATTTATTTTCTAGTTTCCAACGAAGGTAAATCGGATCTCTCTGTAGATTTTATTCGTAATTTTATTAATTCTTTTTAAATTCTTTTAAACATTATTATTATTATTATTATTATTATTATTATTATTATTATTATTGTTGGGGTTGTTAAATATACAATTATAAAGATATATAATTAAATATTGAATTACCTTTGATCATATAATAAAAATAAATAATCGGTTTAATTTAATTTTAAAATACATAGAATAATAATATATATAATAATTTATATATTTTTAATAATACTTTATATAAAAGTTTATCAGAGGTTTTATAGATAGGAAACTCTTTCGTTTATCATTATATTATAGATAATTTTCAATACTTGTATCTATGTTATGTCTATTTAATATCGTAATCTTTCGTATAAACGATCATTTAGATTAGATTATTTATTATATTTATGAATGAATTTAAATAGGAAAGAATAGAAATGTTATTTTGTAAATCCATTTCATTTACATTTTCACTCGTCAATGACACGAGTTCGTTGCATTTCACTTTGGAAAGTCAAGCGAAGACGAAATACTGGCTCACGCATTCGAGAGGATTAACTCTATCGTTACTACTAATAAATACCATTGCTAATGTCACAATTAGATATTAGAGGATTCCACGTTCCACTTACATATAGGAGATCGTCCAGATGGCCAATCGGATTCGATTTCAAACTACGTGAAAGTTATCTGTCTATCTGGGAGATAGTGGCTACGAAATTGGATCGAACGATTTGGAATATTTACTAGAAACTCGAAGGATCATTTCTTCGAATAGGAAAGTCGAAAGTGTCCGATTTGATATTAATGAATGTTAATGAACGTTCAAAGTAGTTTCAATGTTGAGGTTCGACGTATTTTTTTCTGTCTTTCTTTTTCTTTTCTTTTCTTTTTGTTTTTCTTCCTATTAATAAAACTTATATCTTTATGCGGGTGTTATACGTAGAAATTTATGAAAAAATTCATTAACTCGTGTAAATTATATTTAAAAAGACATATTCGTTATATCTTTTTTTTATCGATAAAATTTAGTACTTTCATGCACAATTTGTTGCTCGTAGTAATTGGCAAGAACAATTAATGCCATTGGAAATAATATTTTAATAAATAAAATTTTATATAGAGGCTCCGTTATATATGTTGAAATAAGAAATAAAAAGGAAAAAGAAACAGAAAGGATTAATAAATGGATAGATTAGAAACTAATCAGCAAATCGGTTATATTACATGCGTTGATAAATTTTTTAGTATAATCTGCTGACGCGGAAGATTTCAAAGCTCAATTACATATGATTCTCGTTTATATGTACAAAAAAATATGTATGCGCATATATGTATAAATATGACGGAACGCATTGAAATTATTTCAAAGTAAATACATTGATTGTCCAGTAATTTGACGTTTATTACAAAACGAGCATGGTCGATACTCTCTTGCAAACATGCTGTCCATCCGATCGAGATGAACCGTCGACTCGAGTGAAAATGGTTGACAGCTGGCGGCCCTGACTTCCGATCGACTACGTCGATCTCGTGCATTATCTCCATGACGTTACTGAGAGACTCGTGTGAAGCATAGACAACTTCCGGCTTAATAATCTCTGCTCATTTAATACCTAACATGAGAATTATATACTACTATATTACATGCTAATATCTGAAATTATCATTTGCTGTTTAATGTGTCGTGAAAATTTTTTATGTGTGATTAAATCAATTATTTCTTCAATTATATATTTACGATATATAGAAGATATATAAAGTATATATGTGCGTGTGCGTTGCGTGTTTTTAGAGAATTAGATTCATTTTGTTTGGAGATGAATTTCTTTTCTTACTTTATACATTTTTCTTCTTTCCATATTTATCGATAATTAATATAATTGATCTTGCGATTGATTTTAAAATTTCATTAACAAACTTTTTTGCATTTGGTTTGTATATAGATATACATTCAGATAATTAGTGCGATGGATCTTCATTTCATTATTTTCTGTACTTTATGTCTCTTTATTTTTTTTTTTTTTTATACATCCGATGCAATCGATCCTACGAGTAAAATTTTCAATTTTGTTGATTATATATTTTTGCAAAATCTTTATTTTATACGTGATTACCTTGTGTATGTGCGTGTATGCTTAATTTTATATAGATATTAATTATCAACATTTTTATCAATTTTATATTTAGATGAGACAAAGACAGATATTTTAAGAGTCGACAGTCGATTATTTATTCTCGATTCGAGCATACGGTTTTCACCGTTTAATTAATTATTTCACGGCAAAGGTTCCTTCGTCTCTCTTGAGAAACGCGTGGGTGGGAAGATCGAGAGAATCCCAACACGAACGTTAATCATCCCATTCATCGATCCTGCCAAGATCGATGGCACCATGACACCACATATATGTATATACACATATATGCATGCATGCATGTATAAATATGTCGGTGTATGAGTAAGTTCACGTAAGTTCACATTGACCTCTCCATTCTTAAAAGGTTCCTTCGACTCTTGTAGAGAAAAATGATTTCGTGATGATGTTCTAAAACAAAAAGAAGAACAAAAAAGTAATAATAAAAAGGATGAAAATTATTTAAACAAAAAAATATATATACATATATGTATATTTATAAATCACAAATATATAATTATAATAAGAAATATATATTTATAAGTTATAAATAAGTTAAAAATTGATATATTGGGTCGAAATATAATACATCGTTGTTCTCCTAGTTGATTTATCTTCTCGAAAACGAGTTCCGGTAAAGTAGAATTTCTTTTCAAATAACATTTCTTTGCCTTGAAATCGTTATTTCTGGTTTCTTGTACACACATACACACATACAGTATCCCTCCTTCATCTAAAATTCATCATTTTCTTTATCGTCGACTTACTCAACGTTAAATAATCGTTTACGAGTTCTTAAGTCTCCTCCTCCTCCTCTTCTTCTTTCTCTTCTTCCTTTTATTTTTTTTTTGCTTCTTATCTCTGTTTTTTACTTTACGAAGTTAGAAGTTAGAAGTTAGAACTTTATCCATTATGGATGGTAAGAAAAGTCAGTGTACATAATCGATTGGTAAACATCAGGAAAACACGAAGTTTCTTGCTTAGCTGACGACTCGTTTGAAAATTGTCATTGTCATTGGCAAAAAGCAGAATGATTGAGATGGAATAATCTTTATAATTTGTTGAACATGCAATAAATACAAAGTATCTTTACTTCTTGATCGCTATGAAATACAGAGGATATTAACAGGACGAAAAATAATCTTACATGATAATAATTGAACATCATTGAAACGAATACAAGCATAAAATGATTAAACAAATGATTAAAAAGCGATTAAAAAATTTTTACTTATTTATACATTCTAATATTTCTTAAAAAAAAAAGGAAAAAAAAAATACTATCTTCATTTTGATCAATTCGTATTAATCTTTTATATAATTATTTATACTCGATTAAACGTATTATAAAATTTTATGGAATAAAACTTTTTTTTTTGAAGCATCCTATATATTTACATGTATGTGTGTATATATATATATATATATATATATAGCTACTGGTTTCTCGTGGGAGGAAGATATGAAAGAACGCGGATGTCTCGGAATAAGGATCTCTTTCTCTTTGTATCCTTTCGAAATTGTTTCTTGTGTGCTGCATACTTACTTCAGTGACCTCGACAATCGTATTTAATTGTCACGAATGAAAGGACATTAAGATCGCCTTGATCGTCGTGTGGTCGTCGCATTGTCGTCTTCATTGTCACATAGTAGTTTGGTCCTTGGAAAATAAAGGAAAGATAACATCTCTTCCAGAAGAAGGTACATATATCTTTCGTACGGTGTCTTGGATGACCTTGACTGGTCTACCACATATATAGAATTCCAAGGTGGCGTCAATTTTCTAAATTTATTAACTCTCGTTTCTGATCGATCATTCTTTTGTACATGTATGTATCTGTTGAACATCGAACGACAATGTTTGCATTTCTTTGGATTTCATTTCTTTTTTTTTTTTTAATTTTATTACTTTGAAATTGAACGTCTCAAAGGATTATTATTATATAATTATTATCGAATTATGTATATATCTCAAAATATGTATGTATATATTTTTTATGTTTACAAACGATCAGAGATCGATCGATCATACACGGCTGATCTTCGATATATAATTTTTTATTTCCTTTTCTTTTATTTCTTTTTTATCTTTCTATATTTTTAGATAATTAGAACAATCTGTCTAGAGATTAATTCGTATGATCAAGTTTTTTAAATTAATACTTTATAATAAGATCATCGATCAATCGTAACATCTGATCCTGAATCAGCATCAATCATATATTACAAATAAAAGAAAAAAAGAGAAGAAAAAAAGATAGAAAAAAAAAAAAAGCACATATTTATAGGGGTCGTGAGTCAACGAAAGGATTATGTGAAAAATCGAGTACGAGAAAAAAAAGAGGGTTCCGAAGGGATAATCAATCAACAATATAATAAATAAAAAAAAAACCAAACATTTATGATCGCGTGTAAATAAATCCGAATAAAAAATGGTGGCAACGTTACTCAAAAGATAATCTCTTTTACTAAATCGTTTAAAAGTTAACGAAAGTTTACGATTATATGGGAATGCAAATCGATGAGTTATCGAGCCACCATATCGACTTCTTGGAATTCAATTACTAGGAGAAAGAAGCAAAAAGGAAGAAAGACGAAGAAAAAGAAGAAGAAGAAGAAGAAGTGATCTCAGGGATGGTTATGGAAAGTCGAAAAGAGTAAGAGTAAGAGTAAGAGAGAGAAAGAGAGAGAGAAAGAGAAAGAGAAAGAGAGAAAGAGAGAGGTCGAATAAATTTCCTGTCCAAAGGAGAAGCGGGAAAACGGATTCCCCCCTCATTTGGCATTCAAGCACGATGTACGAGCCGCGGTTTAGCGCCAATCTAGCGCTAATCATCGTACATCTGGAGGATGCTGAATACGGAAGTAATCGTCGTCCGGCAGAACCGATAAACCGAGCTCTAGCTAGCGAGGCCATTGCCAGTTGTGAGAAAGAGAGAGAAAGAGGTAACGAAAGAGGTAACGAAAGATAGAAAGAAAGAGAGAGAGGGAGAGAGAGAGAGAGAACACGTAAGTCTCTTGTCTGGGTTTCTCTAACTCATATGTGTAGATACATATATATATAGTATTAGGAATCAACGTAGAGAAGACTTAAGAGAAGACTTAGAGGACGTTTTCGATGTCCAGGATTCCCTTTTCTTAATTGATTCCTTTAGACGGATCTACGGTATCATCGCGCATCGTCTTGAATAGTTGGCGTTTATTTCAAAGCGAATCGAATCGGTTTAACGTCGACGTCTGTCGGACGGCGTGAAAATCGATAGTAGACGGGAGACTAAGCGCGTATATGTACTATGGCGCCCCATACTATACTGCTGACACTTTCTTGATGTCGCGTCTTTTATAAGACGTTCGGAGAATTCTCTTTTCTTAAAGTTAATGCGAATCTATCGACTATGTATATGCCGTCCTTTAATATATAAACTTTCTTTTCTTTATCTTTGAAATCAAGATATCTTACGTTTTATATATATATATACATATATATATAGATATATATATATATATATATATATATATATTTAAATACATATTTAGAAAAAATATGTATAGGTGTACACATTTTCTTTTTTATATGTAAATTTAATAAAAAGTATATGTATATATCTTTTTTTAATTTAAGACAAATTTAAGAAAAGTAATTACGTGCGTGATTACACGAGTGATCTGTATTTCACAAATTACTTTCTTACTTAAATATGTATACATACATATAGAATATAATGTATTGTCCTAAGATCATTCGGAAAAATAAAGAAAATAAAACAAACAATAAAAAACTTGTAAAAACTTGAAAAGATCTTAATTGGAAGCTATGCAAGTACACTTATGTATAATATGTAGATATACATACATACATACATACATACATACATACATACATACATACATACATACATACATACATACACACACACACACACAAATTTATCTTCACTCTCATGTTTTAACATCATACACGATATTTATTGACAATAAATTATTGTTAGGAAAGAAAACGATGGGAAAATTTGTAGTAGAATGAAAAGATGTGAGAGAAATAGAAAAAGAGAGAGAAAGACAGAGAGAGAGAGAGAGAGAGAGAGAGAGAGAGAGAGAGAGAGAGAGAGAGAGAGAGAGAGAGAGAGAGGATACTCATAAATGCGAGGAATTCGACTTTGAACTCTTTCGAAGCTGGTGGTCCACTGGATACCGCGACGAATCTCCTTCTTTTCTCCTCTCTCTTTCTTTCTTTCTACCGGGATCGGGAGAGCTTCATTACTCTGGCTTTTTACTCACGGGCCATGAGTCACGAGCAATATTCTCGAAGCAGAGCGGACGTCGCTCTCGGTAACGAGCGTTCTTCGGTAGCTCGCTTGTGAGCTCACGAGAGCCTTGCTTTCTTCTTCTTTTTTTTCTTTTTCTTCTTTCTCCTCTTCTTCTGCTTCTTCTTCTTCTTTTGCCGCTTCTTCTACTTCTTCTTTTCGCTTTT
The DNA here is from genome assembly GCF_905475345.1 of Vespula vulgaris. Taxonomy (NCBI): domain Eukaryota; kingdom Metazoa; phylum Arthropoda; class Insecta; order Hymenoptera; family Vespidae; genus Vespula; species Vespula vulgaris. The sequence continues at coordinate 4,483,528 of NC_066588.1, forward strand.
ATTGATGTCCTCTTCTCTTCGTTTAGTGGTGCCGATAATTCATGGCCGAACCTTCCTCCCTTTTTACCCCCACCACTTCAACTCAACCCTCCTGCAATCCTGTTCTTCCTTCTTTCTTTCCTTCCTTTCTTTCCTTCCTTTCTTTCTTCCTTTCTTCCTTTCTTTCTTCCATCTTTCTTTTCTCTTGGTTGTTCAATATTCGTGAAACTCGTAATAAGTTGTATAAAGAATATAGTGTGAAAGAGATTTGACAACTTTGACATCTTGCGACTTCTTATTTCGAATGTTATTTTTTTCTTCTTCTTTTTTTCTTCTTATCCCATTTCTTTCCCCTTTTCTTTTCTTATATATTTTTCTTTCTTTCTTTCTTATTTTCTTTCTTTCTTTTTTGTTTGTTTAAATCGATATTTCTTTTTTCTCTTTTTCCTTTTTCTTTTTTTTTTCTTTTTTTTTTTAATCGGCACTCCTACATTTCTTTTCGGATCGATTTACGATCGAAGTTAATGGATAGAACATTTCTTTCAATCTCGAATTCGTAGAATATTTTTTCTCAAATAAATAAATCCATCTGACTTAAACACCCGTGTGCATGCACATATAAGAAAAATAATTCAAATTTTATTCTCAATAAATTATTCAAGTATTTTTATTATTCGCGATAAATGTAATTCGTCGGATAATTTCAAATGAAAAATTCTTGACTCGTTTTATAATTCGCAATTAAAAAGTCGCATAAAAATTTGCGCTTGCACTATGCACGTTATATCTATATACACGAGATCGTCCATTTTCTTTTCTTTTTATTCTTTACTCGAAATCGATTATTCGAACGAAGTAAAATTTACGTGCTATTAATCAAGAAAACCGTTTGACCGAGTTGAAACTGACTAAGAGAAGAAAAGGGAAGAAAAGAGAAGAAAATAAAATAAAAATAAAACGAGTCTTTTCGGCTCGACTCGAGTCGATCATTCAGATCCGTCTCCTTTGTGTCAACGGAGCGGCGCCACAAGTAAAAGAAGTTCGACCCGCCATATTTTTTTTCTCGGTCACGTTACAAATGCAGTGAAAGCAAGGATTTGACGCTTATAAAATTGACCTCTTCTCACCCTCGCCAGTTCTCATATTTTAAATGTAGCTCTCTCGTGTATTACGCGATATGCAACAAGAAAAAGTTCGCAAGTCTTATGTTAAAGTTTTTCTGTGTGCCGTTGCCGTTGTTGCTGCGGCATCTTGCCGACTCTTTTAAAAAGGAAGGATCTTAATTCTTCCAAGTCGATAATTCACGTCTATAGCACCGAAAAAGCTTTTGCGCCCTCGAAAGGAATATTCTCGTTCGTATTTTTTTCTTCTTCTTCTCTTTCTTTCTTTCCTTTTTTTTCGCGCACGGTGAAAGCGGAAATTCGAGTCCTCCTTCTCGACAATCGAAAATTTATAAATAGTTGCGCGAATAATAATCCTTGAGATACGTACTTACATATATAGTATATATATATATATATATATATATATATATATATATATATACATATATACTTCCGGGATTATGTTTGTACGTGAAATAAAGTTCGTTTCTTTTTTTCTCTTTCGTTTTTTATTTTTTATTTTTTAGTTTATTACCAAGTTAATAATTAAAAAAAATATATATATTCTTTTTTTAACGATATAACGGAGAAGAAGAGAGAAATTTGTGTTAAGTATTTATTTTATTAAGTAAAGTTACGATAACCAAAATAACGATACGAAGTAAATATTAAGAGATATATAAAAATATATAATATATCTTAGAGTAATTTCTTCGGACGTAATTACAATTAATAAAAGTTCACGATTACGATATCAATTGATAAATATAATAGAATTAGAAAAACGATATTTATATAAGTATACGTAAACATATAAAATTGATTAAAAATTATATGATATACATACATATACAATATAAATAAAACTCGAGATAATCATATAAACAAAATATTCGTATAGATTCGCAGAATAATAAGCGAAAGAGAAAATAAATAAATTTAATATTAAAAAAACAATAAAACGTTTCTCTCTCTCTCTCTCCCTCTCTCTCTCTCTCTCTCTCTCTCTCTCTCTCTCTCTCTCTGTGGTCTGACTGTCTCTCTTTTTTTCTATTATCAAAATAAAGGAAAGATTTTAATACTCGAGTGCACTTAAGAATGTCTTTCTAAAGATCGTAACGAACAATATTAAGGTAGCTTACACGGCTTAAGTTTTCATCGTTATTATACTTCTAAGCTTATTTAAGAGATCTCAAGAGAGCTAAGCTTACCGAGGATGAGTCTCGACGACCGTTTATTAATGTCTTACCGGAGTAAAACTCCACCGTGCTTTTGTATGCAATAGTAATACGCGAAAAAGGTCGACTTTCGCGATGATGCCTCATTCTCAAGAGTGTAAAAAAAAGAACGGGAGAGAGAAAGAGAAAGAGAAAGAGAAAGAGAGAAGGAGCGAGAGACATGAAAGAAAGAAAAGAAGAGAAACAGCACGTGCGAAGGACGAAAGGTCCACGCGAGAGTTTATCGTTGCAATTAACACGCTCGGCGCCGTCTGTTTTCTGACGATTCTTTACTCTTCTTTCTTCCTTCCTCCCTCCCTCTTTTTTTCTCTATCTCTATCTCTTATACAAGCGTGCTGCAGCAGCCAGCATCCGTTCGTTTTTTTTCAAACTCAATTCGCCGAACAGGATTCTTCTTTCTCTCTCTCTCTCTCTCTCTGTCTTTATTTCTATATTTCTATCTCTATCCATTTCATTCTCTTTCCTATCATTATCACTTCTTTCTTTTTTTGCAATTGTTCTTGTCAATTTGTCCCCCTTTATCATTCTCTCTCTCTCTCTCTCTCTCTCTCTCTCTCTCTCTTTCGATTTTTCTCATTCTCTTTCACTCTCCTTTTTTTGCACACCATTCTTCTCATTATCCATCTCTTTCTATTATTATCATTCTATTTCTCTCTTTATCGTTCCCGATTCATTCTCTCTTTTTATTAGTTTTCCTTTTCTCATTTTCTTTCTCTCATTTTCTCGTTCCAATCTTTCTCAATTTCTTTCACTGTCTATCCTTTTATCTTTCCTTCCCTTTCTCCTCTTATCATTCCAAATTTCTTTCTCTTTTCATTGTTATCGTTCTATTTCTCCCCTTTATCGTTCATCATTTCTATCTCTTTTTGTGTTTACGTTGTCGTTTCCCTCTTTACTCTTACCCTCCCTCTTCTCTTCTCTTTCCCTCATCGCGCTTCCCCAACTGTGTCGCGTTTTCTTCTTTTTGCTATAAAGTCTTTGTAAGTCATCTAACATTTAAACCGGATGTATGATTTACGTTGGAAACAATCTACGATTCGATTATTAACCTCCGAATCAGTGAATTTATAATAATTCTCATTTATAATGTCATCTCTTTCAACCGCAAGACCGGATGACCGATTACTATTACTACTGGTCGTCCATCTTCGTATACTTGATCTTAATGGATGTTTTCTCTGCTTTTTTTTTCTTTCTTTTTTTTATTTTATATTTTATAGTACGTTCGTGTAGCGAATGCGTGATACAAGAAGAACAACGACGAGAATGACGATGATGATGACGACAAAGACGATGGAGTGAGTGTAGGAGGGGTGGGGGGTTGGGAGATGTCTGAGAATTTTTAGGGGATAACGAGACTGAAAATATCCGAAGGGTGCTGTTATAGCCCGGACGCTCGTTTAGTTTGTGTTTTTCGTTTTTTTTGCTTTCTTCTTCTTCTTCTTCTTCGTTTTACATTTTTTTTTATTTCTTTTATTTTCTCTAATTCCTTTTTTTTTCATTTCACCTCTCACGAGAAATGTGATCTTTGTAAATTCGAGAGATAAATAGGTTTATTATGGTAATTATGTTAGGCAATCTAATTTAAAAATAAAATACATAAAGAATTATGTTAGGAATCATTATGTAGGATAGTTTTAATGGTACATAATAGAAAGGTGTAGTTGATAAGAAAAAAATTATTTAAACGAGTTAAGAATAAATTCATTGTAGTATTACAATGAGCAAAAATATATATAAAAAAAATGACGATGCACGATATGTAATAGAAAAGCTTTCATATATATATATTTTTTATTTTCGTTTAATTAATAAATTTTCTCAACTAATTCCATGGTATTTCAATTTATCAAATTTATCAAATATTTAAACTAATCTGAACGATGACACGGCGTTGCAGTTGATAAAAAGGAATTTTTTTCTTCGCAGTACCGCATTAAAAAAAAAAGAAAAAAAAGAAACGAAAGAAAGAAAAGAAATTAAAAATGAAGAAAGAAGAAGAGAAAAAAAGGAACAACAATCATCATCGTCGTTATTAAACATAAAAATACATCCGTGTAATATCAATATTCTTACCTTACGAGAAATATGCGTAAATAAAGCAAATAGAAGTAAAAGAAAAAAAAAAAAGAAAAAAAGAAAACGAAACCATTGAGAAACTATTTGCGTAGGTAAAGATATGCGGATTTAATTACGGTTTACTCGCTTGTTTAGGTCCATGGTCCGATAGGAAAATTATGAACCACGGAAGGAGTATTATTTTCTTGGAGTATCGGCCCTCTATCCGTGTATCGGAGTATTTGCATTCGTGGTAGCCTGAGGTAGACCGTTGGCGATCCGCTACCGGGTTAATCGCGCATCTTTCGATTCAGAAGCTACCTCTCTTTTTCTTCTTCTTCTTCTTCTTCTTCTTCTCCATCTCTTCTTCTCCTTTTCTTACTCCTCCTCCTCCTTCTCCTCCTCCTCTTCCTCTTCTTCTCTTCTTGTCCGACCTTTCTGGTATCCTACTGATATTCTCCACGTACCTACGCAACCGATAACATCGACTAACGCGACCTACGCCGCTAGATACACACCACGAACTGTCCTCCACATTTTTTTCTCTTCATTTTTCTTTCATTTCTTTTTTTTTCTCTTCTGTTCTCTCTTTCTCTCTTTCTCTCTCTCTCTCTTTCTCTTTCTTTCGGTCCGTCTATCTCTGTCTCTCTTTTTTATTTATTTATTCGATTCGATTTTATTATCTTTTTTTTATTTTTTTGTTTTTTTTTTCTTCCTTTTTTCTATCGTTTTCTTTTTTCTTCTTTCATCTTCTTCTCGCGGAATGAAAAAGGGAATTTTAACGAGCCCACGTGTGTCTCCTCCGTCCGTTTCCTCCCCCCTATCCTCTCCATCTTTCCTTCATCCCGTGTCTTTCTCGATGAAAGAAGAAAACGAAAGTATTGGAATTACCAGAAGTATTCGACATACCAAAGAAAGAAAAAAAAGTATTTACTCGGTATTTGATTACCTGGGGAATGATAATTAAGAGAAAAGATGTAACAAAATTTCGGTATAATTTATTTTGCAGTTTGGAAAGATGTAGAAGGATTTAATAAAAAAAAAAAAAAGAAAAGAAAAAGAAGAAGAAAATGAAAAGAAGAAATTAAATGAAGTTGCTAGAAATTCCTCACGATAAAATATGTTTCTGGAGGAAGAAAGATTTAAAGAAACGAAAAGATATCGTACGAGGAAGGTGAATTATTTTTTTTTTGTAAACTTTTTCATATTATCAACATTTATTAACAATAATTATTATAATCTAACAACGATGATTTTTAATTATTGTTATCTTAGAAAAAAATTCGTAGGAGTATTAAAATCTTAGAACACAAATCATAATTACTTTACTCTTACAATAAAAATCTTAATTATTATATCTCAGAATACAGTTCTAATAATTATCGTAACATTGCAATAAAAATCCTAATTATTATATCACAAAAAGGACCGATAAATGATTAAAATCTTAAGATAGAAATTATAATTATCGTAATTTTACAATAAAAATTTTTTATTTTGAAAAAAACTGATAAAAAGAGATGATAATGATCGTAAATATTCTTCGAATAAAAATTCGATTTGTTGTCAATTTAAGAGAAAATAAAAGTTTGATTAAACGTACGAGAGAACAACACGAAGATTGTGTATATATATATATATATATATATATATATATATATATATATATATATACTATTCCATCTTCGTTTAACACAAGTGATCTTAGTTTGTAAGGATCTCCTGGCAAGGGCGCTGAGAAATAAACTATCGTATTATAGTGGAAATGTACGTCGGTAAACTATGTAAAAGGTTCACGTCTCGCGTGCTATTTTCGTCAAGTCTTGTCTCTCTTTCTCGAGGAAAGCCCTTTGTCCCCGTCCTGTCGCGGTACTTATCCTCTGGACAGGACAGGTAGGCGTATAAGTTACCGTGGACCGGGTTAGGAAAGAAGAGAAGGCCAGACTCACCGAGAGATAGTACCACAGTTAGGTTAAAATACGCATCGTTTCGAACGAATCACGAAATTCCTTTATTTCCAAAATTATTTCGATTGTTATCAAGTATGAGATAAAACAATTTTTTTTTTCTTTAGATTCATAACTAGGAATCGTTTGGAATGAATCACGGATCCTATATAAAGAAATAATTTTTATTTATTTTTTTACATGAGACGTCTTTAATTAAAGCAAACAATTATTATTAAATCAAAATCAAAAAAAAAGGGTCAAAAAAGATTATTTCATAACATCGAAATTAACAAAAAAGTACTGTTTAATATCGAACAATATTTCTTTTTTTTTAGAATGAAATTTCTAATTTTTTTTATGTGAAACTTTTTTTCTGATATTCTTTCTTTCCTTCTTTTTAAATTCTATTTTGGTAGAAGAGTCAATAAATATGAAGTCGAGGCGCCAGAACATATTTTACGTATGTAATATCATGTGTAATATCATACGTAATATCATATGTAACACATACTACCAACTTCCGGTTAGAATACGGGCGAGGGTCGATGTCATTCGTGAAAGCAGTCGAATTCCATAGGACACGATTTATCGCGTCCTTTCACGTATATTAGCGTGGTTACGGAATGCTTTGGAAATTCTTTGCCAACGGAGAACTCGACAAAGACCATGAGATAAAGATAGATGTTTTGATATATCTATATATAGCTGTTTATATATATATATATATATATATATATATACATATATATATATATATATATATATATATATATATATATACTTTTTCTTATATTAAAAGATATATTATTCTGTAAGAAAAAAAGAATAAGTATGGAATTATAGAATTATATAATTAAAAGAAAAATTATAATTTTAATCGAATTAAAGAATTTTCTTTTTAAATTTTTGTAAGAAACAAAAAAATGTATATATATATATTATATATATGATAAAATATATTTATATATAAAAAATAAATATAATATAATAATAAACGAAGTCAATGTGTTGATAACGATACGTTAACAAATATTATACAGATACATTAATTTTGACGATTTTATATTTTTTATATTTTTCTTTTTTGTGTTTCAAGCATAAAGTTCATTTAAAATCAAGATAAAATGGAAAAAATGTTTACGAGAATGAATCGGATCGTCTTTGTATGTATGTATTGAGTAAGATCTAGTCGGGAAACGAGGAAGCAAGCTTTCCTTCACGTTTGTTCACGGACGAGCGAGCTCTCGATCGAGCGCGACATCCTAGAGACCCGATCACAATGCCTTCGAGTATGAGAAGATTAACGGCCATACTTCTCTGTGAAACTTTCGGAGGCGAGCCTTCCGCGTTCGTATAATCTATTGGTAAAGACACACACATACACACATATTGCGTTTATCGAGATTCTTATAAAAAAAATAGAAATAAAAAATAATTAAAGAGTTGTCGATTCAACAATTCTTTTTTTATAATTAGATAGGCTTACAAAAAATATAACAATAATTATTATGTCATTAAAAAAGAATTGTTTTTTGCCGATATAAAAAGGAAACAGTACTCTTTCATAGATGATGTAAAATTAAAAAAATAAAAAAGAAAGAGTGCGATTATTAATTACGAATAATAAATGTTCTTTTATAGAATGTCAAATTAAAGAAAAAGTGAATAAACTGTAATCGAATTCCTGTGAATGTACGAATTTCTCTTTTTTTCGAAAATGCTTCGATTTGAAAAGAGAAGAAATAATAATAATAACAGTAATCGAATTGATAAAATCAAAATTGGCGAATTTTTATGATCGATTAGAATTTATTGAAGAATCTATTAAACAATTTTTATCGTGTTAAAAAGAAAAAGGAAAAAGAAAATAATTATCTATTTTTTTCTTAAAACAGAATGCTCACGATATTCAACGAAACAAAAGATTCGACATATACCTATACCAATATAAATATATACATATACATACATACATACATACATATATATATATATACACACACATAACAATCCCTCTCACGTTTCAAGGTCGTTCTGTTTCAGACGAACGAGGAAGTCTCGTCTAGTGGGTCCCGATCGGAAAAGAAGCAAAAAGCAACAAAACAAACAGCAAAGAGCGAGGAGTAAAATAAAAAGAATAAAAAAAGAGAAAAGAAAGAAAAAAAACAAAATAAAATAAAACAAAACCTCTTCTTTTTTCGATCGATAACACCAGCGAATCCCATCCAAAACCCATAAACCAATTTTATCGAAAAACATATTGAGATACACCCCTTCCACCCTCTTTCACAACCATCTCCTAGCTGAGAAGGACAGATTTGGTAACAATGGAATTCTAACATGGATCCACGTGGACCACTTTCTAATACCACATTAAAGAGAAGCCGAATGATATTAGATTACAAGAGGGTTGTAGTCGTTGTTTTCCGTCGAGGAGATGAAGAGGGTGGGTGAAGGGTAGGGAGAGGGTATCAGAGGTAAGGAATATACGACAAAGAAAAGAGAGAAGAAGAGGGGAGCAGGGAGGGTTGGCCATGAAGCAGTGAAGAGGAGGGGGAGGGGTGTTCGGTATAAGGAAGGTGGAGTGGAAGGAGGAGGAGGGGGTGGGGAGAGAGAGAGGATAAAAGAGAAGGGACACATACAGGTGGCTTTGAACGAACAATGCTCACGACTTAGTCTCTACAATGGAGATCATAATCAAGACTCTCTCGACGTGTAATGACTTATGGTCGTTCGCTCATGGCGAACAATAGATCGCCGACAGAGATGTTTATGGCGGGAAACTGTCCTGAATCGGCAAACCACCACGGGCTTCTTGCTTTTAAAGAGAAAAGGAGGTAAGAGAGAGTGTGTAAGACAGAGAGAGAGAGAGAGAGAGAGAGAGAGAGAGAGAGAGAGAGAGAGAGAGAGAGAGAGAGAGAGAGGATTGTTTGATACGATGCTAACAAAATCGGCACGGTTTTACTTAAACGAAAAAGGGTTCTTACGATTATTACAACAGACCAGATGGATATCGTAAGAACGTAAAGGTTGTCACACAGGTGTTGAAACTATTTCATTCCATAATATTATGGTATCATATATGTATATATTTGTTTTATTACTTTCGAAAATCTTATTAGAATTTTGTTATTTTCTTTTTAAGTTAGTTGAAAATGTAATAAGTAGGGTATGTAATATGTATAAATGCATCCATGTAAGTTGGTTGTTTTTTTTTCTGGTTGAAAAGACATTGTTTAAGAAGAATTTTCTTTTTTTTTCTTTTCTTTATGTTTTCATTTATTTTTGATCGATATTTGATGATATAATTTCGGAGAATACGTTTGAGTAGTAGAATGATCAGTATGTAGATTTGAACTTGTCGATAAAATTCAACGACTTTACGTTCTATCAATCGACCCGAATCAAATTAAACCTGTTAAGTAGTATTCATTTATTTCAAATGATGTCACTCACGCGTTCTCTTTTTCATCACTCAAAGAAAAAAAAAGAAACGGAGAGAGATAGAAATAAAGAAAGAAAGAAACGAAGAAAAAGAAAGAAAGAGATACTTTTTTTAGTATTCGTTTGTTGGATCGTGATGAATATAACGGAGTCCGGTTCGAACTTCGTGTATTACCAACTTCTCTGAGCAACGAAGAGTTAACAGAGAACGTAAAGGTATAACCCCTTTGATTGGATCATTCCGTGTAGAACCGAACCGACGGTCAGCACACACCAAAAACCGTCCTCGTCCTCTCTTTTCATTCTTCCAAAGAGCCAGGAGGTGACGCGAACCTGCAATTTAAACTGCATTTTCGCGTGAGCCGTTATAATTGAGGACCGGCCTACTACTTATGTTGCTACATACATATATATATGTATTATATATACATGTATATATAATATATATATATATACATATATATGTATATAATACCCATATATAGACACATACACATACACACATATGTATGTGTATTTATGTACTTACATGCATATCTATATTAATATATTTTTGTATGATTGTATGTATGTATGTATATGTGTGCGAAGGGAGAGGGATCTACAGGTCATGGTACACATCGATCGAGATCCTTTTATTTTCTTTCAGTCTCTCTCTCTCGTTCTCATTCTCTCTCTTTCGTTGTTTGTTTGTTTCTTTCTATCTCACTCTTCCTCATTGATACATCGATAAGAATTTGTAATTTTACATACCATCGAACGATCGAAGATCAAAGGCCACAGGATCGTACGTTCTCTTTTTTCGATCTACAAAATGAGTACAACTTCGATTCGATTCGATTCGATTCGATCGAATATTTCGATGTAATTTTTTTGACTTGTAATTGAGAAATAAAGTATGGATTTGTCGAGTAAATCTAAGGTTAATTAAAGTTTGTACAAAATTTGGAAACTTTAAAATTTTTCTGTTACTATAAACACGAAGGATTCACTCGTGTTAGTAGTTTTTGAAAGTTATTTAATTTAAGGACGATGAGATTTATCTTTTTTGATTATTTTTTATCGATGATATCGATCGTTCGTTTATAATCATCATTTCTTTTGCTTGGATCATTTTTCCATGCTTTCTCTTTTTTGTTGTTGTTAAATACTTTTTATCTTTTGATTTCACATAATCGATCGAAAAAACGACGATGCCGGTAAAGTCTCATAATCGGAGATATAGACGCGAGCTATGATCATAGCTCGCGTTCTTACGCACGAGCTCAGTCTTTTTCTCTTTTTTTTTTTTTTTTTTTTTCCGAGACAGTGCCAACAAGCCGGCGCCAGAGAATTTCTCATGTCGCGAGTCGTGTTTGCGAGCAATTAACAAGAATTCCAACGAAATGAGCAACGCGCGCACCGTCGACGTGTATACATATTTTCGTACGAGATACCTGTTATGCTCTCCTTCCACATGATTTTGTATTGAAATTATTATATATATTTTCTTTTTAATTTTTTTTTAAGAATATTTTAATTTTTAATAGAGGAACGATCGATTTTTTCTCTCGTTTCGTCGATCTATTTAAAAAGAAAATTTTTGTTGACGATGTTATATTTATTTATTATATCTGTTTATTATTAATGTCAATATTTTATTATATACTACATACATATATATATATATAATATCAAGTAACTAATTCTTACATTCTCTCCGTATTTTAAATAAACTTTTGTAATAACTCGTTCTAGTCGATAGAAAAAAATCAAACGTTTCATGGTCAATCATTCTCTTTCTCTCTCTCTCTTTAAACTATCCTAACAAACTATCGACACACTATAAGAAAAAAAAAGAAGTATAAGAAAAAGAAGAAGAAGAATAAGAAGATCAGAAAGAAGAACCGATGAACAAGTTACGTCGCTTACACAATTCACGGTGCCATGTCTAAGATCTCGCAACATAGAAAAGGATAGATAGTGAAAAAGAAAAAGAAGAAGAAAATAAGAAAGATAGAGATAGAGAAAGAGAAAGAAAGAGAGAGAAAGAAGACCCTTCGATCCTCCCATTAATTCTCCAAAGGCTTCCCAAGTACTTACCTTGTGGAATACCAGTACTTTCCAATCATTCGAACGAAAAGAGAGAGAGAGAGAGATAGAAAAAAAGAAAGAAAGACAGAGAAAGAGAAAGAGAGAGAAACAGAGAGAACCGTACGCGAGTGGTTTGTATCCATTATACGTGGCTTAAAGGGTGATACACAACGTTCATTGGTTCTGTACTTCTCGTCTTCGTTCATTCGTCGTCGTTCGTCGTCGTTCAAAGCGCATTACGCGATAGCATCGTCGGCATCGGGTGACATATCACGTGAGTAGTCGGCCGGTACGTTACACGCATATAATGCAACGTGGAAGTTCACAATGTCGTATCTCGGTATTAATCTACCCTGAGATGCCTCAGGAGTATTACACGAGCTTCTTCTTCTTCTTCTTCTTCTTCTTCTTCTACTTCTTCTACTTACTACTACTACTATTACATGGTCATGAGGATACACTCCTCTTGATATAATATAGATAAATACACACAGACCTACTGTGTGTATCGAAAAGTATACGGATAAGATGAAGAAGGACGGAAGATTGGAAAGTGAAGAAGAAAGATATATACCCTGGGAAAGATGGACAACGTATTTCTTTTGTAATAATCATCGGTTTATTAAGCGAATTCATTGATTAAGTGATTGTATCGCTTTTATGTATTGATTATGTCGAATTAGACGAATACTACGATGAATTGTTTGTTTTTCTATCGATCTATTCTTTCTTCTCTCTTGTTTTTTTTTTTTTATTTTTTTCCCTCTTTTAGATCCTTCTCTTCATCGGAGGATAAATTCATTTTCGGGATGAGTAATTGAGAAATGGGAAGATTTAATTCTGTTGTAAATTTCAATCTGTAGTTTCGGAAATAAAAATAATCGTATATCCGATAGGTTTGTAATCGATCTGGTTGCGTATTAATCGGAATAAAAATTATTTCGAATGAAGGAAATGAGATTAGGAAAATGTTTTTTCTTTCTTTCTTTCTTTCTTTGTTTTTTTTTGTTTTTTTTTTTCTTTGAATCTAATCTCTTATTTATCGATTTGTATTCGAGTGCATAGTCGTTCGCAGGTAGAGATTTTCTCGTTGAAGCTTCGAGGAACGTCTCAAACTCCTACCGAGTGTTTAATACCCGACGAGGAACACATTTGTTCGCGGTTTGTTTGCCCTGCAGAAGTGCATGTACAGGTGCATATGCCAGACGTATTGCTCGACGACGAATAGGAGAACTCTGAGCGTGTCTCCTTCTTTATTTCTTTTTATTCCTTTATTTTTTCTTTTTCTTTCTTTTTTTCCTTCTCTATTTCTTTATTTCTCCTCTTTATTTCTTTTCTCACAGTTACCTTCGCAACCTGTGTAACGTGCGTTTGTCCTCGGCCATTATTTACCGAATGATGATGCTCTTCAGCGCCCTTAACTTCGTCATATTTTTGCGACTACGAGACGTTTGAACTTCTACGAAACGAACTCCGTGTTTTCTCTTTTGTTACATGCCGATCGACAAAACTCATATTATTATCGTCACTATTTACTATTATTTATAGTATACTATGTTATACAAATTTTTGTATTATCTTAGCTTTAATCGATCGATTTAATCAAACTCGGACAATGTTTAATAAAGTAATTTTATGTAAGATCATTTAACTTTAAAATCACACATTTAAGTATACATACACATATACGTATATATATATATATATATATATATATATATATATATATATATATATATATATAATGTATGTATGTGTGTGTATGTTTTTTTTCAATTTTATTTCATTTTATAGCAATAAATTTAATTGGTGCTTCATATTCAAAATTTTTAATAATCAATAAATAAGAATAATAAATAATTTTAATGACGATAAATAAGAAATAACTTTGAGTTGAAGCATGGATTAACTCGACTCGAAATTAACGTCTTCAATCGGACTTACTCCACATTTTTTTTTTTCAACAAAATATACACATGTATAAATATGCAAGTACATGTAGTGATTATATAGATGATATTTAACTGTAATTACAAAATTTATTTAACATTATATATGATAACATTCACGAAATATTGATTCAACGGAAACGAACGAGAGTGTGGAAAAAAAAGTAAAAAAAAGAAAAAGAACTAAACAAAAAAAAAATATTTCCAATATTCGTCATAAAGGATCTCAACGTTAGATTTGAATTTGATTTTGATCGAAAGGAAGATCATAATTTTTAGTCGCAACTTTTGCCATTTATCTGACGTCTATGGGATGTGACCCAATCGGAGTTCTTTCATACATATATAAAAACAAAACATAGAAACATATATGTGCGTATATATATATATGTGTTTGCGTGAAATCCATAACCGCGTAGTTCAGAGTTGCGTTCGCGTGCATAAAATTGCTCTAGCCAGATCGATAAAAGTATCATAAAATCTTTCTATAACCACATAAGGTTTCGTAGTAGTTCTCCATAATGCTAGTGACTTTTTCTTTTTTTTTTTGTTCTATCGTCGAAGCAGGTAAATAAATTAAAGGCCTCTCCCCACTATCCAAGAGTATTTCCTAAAAAGTTATTAGCTGGTTGAATTACCCCATTGCTTTGCAAAATGAGGTATATATATATATGTGTGTGTGTGTGTGTGTGTGTGTGTACAAATAGTTGAATAGATAGATAGATAGAGGGAGAGGGAGAGAGAGAGAGAGAGAGAGAAACAAAAAGAAAAAAATCCTTTATTTTTCTACCGTCGAGTTCGTATAACACGTCGTCTCAGCATTCTAGGTCACTCGGTAATTCCGTCGAATTACAAGAAAATTAGAGGCGCCTGTAAGGAGAACCGTGAAAGGTGAGCCAATCGTATATAAGAATGTATCTATGTATGTATATAATGTAGATACATACATATATATGTATCGATCTATTCGTTTATAGCGAAATAAATGTATATTTATTTATTATACTTATGTTTGTTAACACATTGACCGCAATAGCATCTGAATTCGAGTGACACGTAAAGTATTCAATAAGCCATGTCACCAAGTATGGTGTATATAGTGGGTCATATGTGGGTGTATATACGTGTGGGTGATGGTTGTATCGTTTGACCACGAATGATTTGAAAATATGTAAGGATAGTCAAAAGAGATTTGCAATAGTATTAATTAAATATTGTTATAACAATTTAATAATGTTGTGTTAATTAAAATCCTGCTGTTTAATTAAAAAAAAAATTAATTAGGCATGATCAGACATTTTAAGTGATAACAGTCAGTCAACCATATATGGTAGACATTTAAGTAGTACAAGTGAATCGTTCCTATGAGATCAGACATTTAAAGTTCACTGAGATTGTTCCAACATTCCCGACTTTATAATGTTTTAATGTCGGCTATTAATTCAATTCAACTGTGATTCTTAATCGATTTTTATCAAAAAGGTCTTGTTTTAATGAAGAAGATTTAAACGTGCCAATGATCATTCCGTATCTTCGAAGAATTATTTAATTTGTTTTCTTTGGAAAAGTATTTTCTTTCTTTTTTTTTCGAGAATAGCTTGTTTATGAAAATAAAAATTTTTAATATAATAATAATAATAATAATAATAAAATATATAAAATGTAATATTTAGAAACAGTATGCGTATGTATATTTATATATAATACATTTTTTCAACGATATCAGTTCTTGTAAAAGCATAAAACATTCCATTTTCTGATCATTCATGAAATTTGGCTTTTACTTTATATTTTTAATCACGTTTATATTTTTTCTCAAGGACATCTGAACATAATTTCAAAAAAATCTCTTTACAAATATAGATTCGTGTTTGTGAGAAAATGAGAAAATTTTTATCAATTATCTGACATATCTTTCTCTCTTTCTTTCTTTGCCCCTCTCTTTTTTGTCTTCGTTTTTCATACTTAGAGATAAACAAAAAATAAAGAAAGATAGAAAAGGAAAACAAAAAAGAAAATGAAAAGGGGAATATTAATCTGACCGTGCGAAAGTAAAATAGTCGAGGCGTGCTACTACCAGGTATGTACGTATGCGATTAGTAAGTAAGTAGTCGTTGTACATAAAACGTAGTAGTACAACAGCGGGAGACAAGAAGATTAATGTTATGAAATGAGCAAATTAGCATTATGCAAACTTGCATGTATCACCCGTCTAGAAAATAATTTAGAAGATGCACGAGGTGAAAGCGTTGCCAGGACATCGGAGAGCTTGGATCAATCTTTCCCGGTATTTATCATTCATGAGATTAGGTCGATGATCGAATCGAATTCTCGATCGAAATCTTTCACAGTGATTTATCGATCTTTTTTGATTCTTTCTTTCATTTTTATGTTTTATGAAAGTTCGAATAAAAGAGAGAAAGAGAGAGAGAGAGAGAGAGAGAGAGAGAGAGAGAGAGAGAGAGAGAGAGAAAGAAAGAGATAGACGATTTTTTTTTTCTATTAAAAGTTAAGTGATAAATATTATTTTTTTTGTTATTAATTTTATGGCTAATTGTTTCTGTAAAATGCAATGAGACAATCGGTTGAATCTCATATATTTACGTGTATATATATTATATCTGTAACACTAAATGTACTAATTATTATTAGTAATAAATATATAGATAGAGAGCATGATATAAAAATACTAAATTACATAAGTATTATTTATATAATTTATATATTACTAATAATAATTAATATAATATAGTATTAGTGTATTACATAATTCTAATACAACAATCAATATAATATATAATACTAATAATAACTAGCAAATAAAAAAATAAATAAATTAAATTATTACTAAATTAGTACATACTTACGAAAAAAAAAGAAAAAAAAATAGTCTAGTGATTTCCCTTATCTTGTAATTCATACTTCGTCCATATCTGTCGCTGAAGTCACATATACACCTATGCACCCTACAAGGAAAAATGGTGAACACAGAGATTTAAGAATTTTATTTTCGATCGAATTTATATTACATATGCATATCTATCTTTGTAAAAAAAGTAACGACCATAAGAATGCATTTTCCTCGCTGGTAAAGACACGAAGTCACGAGGAATCGATTTCTAATCAGAACCGTCGTTGCGTTCCGTCGTCTTTCGAGGTCGATCTGAAATCCGATCTTTTAGAGAGGCTCGGTACCAATCGGAACGAGCTTGACGGTTACACGGCATTTCACTTAGCGAAACAAATATCTATCTCTGCGAATGTTGGATCGAAGCAAATGCAAAGAAGGAAGGAAGGAAGGAAGGAAGGAATGAAGGAAGAATCAGAATCAGGTTCAGTGGCCTCGATAGAAGGACGGCCTTCTTGCATCTTCAACGTGTTCTTCTCAGTGAAAAGTTGGTCCAAGGTCATAACGAGAAGAACGGAGAAAAAGAGAAAAGAGAGGAAGAAAGAAAGAGAGAGAGAGAGAAGAGCGATGATGGTTCCTCGATCCTTGTATGAATCGACCTCCTCACGGAAGGCAAACCTCAGTGTTCGCAAATATTGAATCTTTGCGATCGGTCCGCGATGGTACTTTGTGAAGAGGCACACACAAATTGCCGAGTCAGAAAATAGAAAGAGAGAGAGAGAAAGAGAATGAACTTTGCGATGAGAAAAAAGCCACTCGAATGTTATGTGCATGATGGAGAGCCTTTGGAACGATTTTGGGAATTTTTTTTTCTATCTATGTTTCTCTTTCTCTCTTTGTCTCTTTGTTTCTGTACGGGTGCTCGTGTGTGTTTGTTGGGGACTCGAGGTCAAGTTACTTTTTTTCATGATTTTAGTGAATACTTTAATCCCAAGATAATCCTCTTTTTCTACCTCTTTTTTTATTCTTTTCTTGTTGCTTTTTTTCTTTTTCAATATTTCAAATGAATGCGTTTATAAATTTATATTTGTGATAAATTTCTTATCGTAATTCTCACTGTAATAAATGGTTTAATTATTTTTCAAAATGGAACATTCAAAAATGTACATTCTTATAATGTACCATTGCGTAAAATCTCTTTTTCAAATTTTTGTTCTTCCTTTTCTTTTTAGATTTAGAAAAGTCGATGTAGGGATTTTTTATCGAAAACAAAACTGAAGAGGAAGTAGGTTACACCTGTTAAAAAATTTTTAAATTGAATTTTATTATTTTTTTTTCTTTCTTTATCTTCTTTTTTTTCATTTATCGATGACATATCCTCAAATTCTTGTGTTATGCGCGTACATATAGGTATATATACATATATATGCATATTTATGGCGAACCGGCCGTCACATCGAAAGGTTCATTAACGACATGAGTCGCGTCATTTCGAATTTTTCTTTCGGTCCTACGCGAAAAGTAAATTCGTTGGCGCCACAAAGGTGAAGTACCCACCTTGGTTCGGTAAATATTGAATATTCGTATACTTACTGGTCTCGCTTGTCACCGATTTCTTCGATTATATTATCCTCTTTCTTTTCGAGTCAGTGAAATCGACATGATTATCGATATGAAGTAAATACATAAGTTAATTAACATCGAAAGGAATGGTATAATAAAGTTATTGAGAGAAGAAAAGACTTAAGGAAAGAAAAAGTAATTTTTTTTTCTTTTTTTGATGATTACATTTCGTTAGATATTCTTTTTTTTTAACATTTTTTTTCTAACGTTTAACATTTGAGAATTTCCTTATATCTACTCTCCGCACATTCATTAATAATAAATGGGTAAGACAGATTTGTTGGATGCTTCATTCTTTCTATGTTCATAACTGGAAGAACTAAGTAGAGCTTTTAGATAGTTCACTTTGTTCTTCACAAGGTGAACTTGGATCTAACAAGTACAAGGACAGGTACAAATCGGACTGGAAGAACTTGATGAAGTAGAGCTGCTAGATGCTTCGGTCGGTTCTGCAGAACTGGAAGAACTTGGTGAAGCAGAGCTGCTAGATGCTTCGGTTGGTTCTTCAGAACTGGATGCAGCAGGGCTACTGGAATCATCACAAGGGGTAGTAGATTCATCACTTGGTGAGGAAGAGCTGTCAGATGCTTCAGTCGGTTCAGGAGAACTAGAAGAACTTGGTGAGGCAGAGCTGCTAGATGCTTCAGTTGGTTCTTCAGAACTAGAAGAACTTGGTGAGGCAGAGCTGCTAGATGCTTCGGTTGGTTCTTCAGAACTGGATGCAGCAGGGCTACTGGAATCATCACAAGGGGCAGTGGATTCATCACTTGGTGAAGAAGAGCTGCCAGATGCTTCGGTCGGTTCTGCAGAACTGGAAGAACTTGGTGAAGCAGAGCTGCTAGATGCTTCGGTTGGTTCTTCAGAACTGGATGCAGCAGGGCTACTGGAATCATCACAAGGGGCAGTGGATTCATCACTTGGTGAGGAAGAGCTGTCAGATGCTTCAGTCGGTTCTGCAGAACTGGAAGAACTTGGTGAGGCAGAGCTGCTAGATGCTTCAGTTGGTTCTTCAGAACTAGAAGAACTTGGTGAGGCAGAGCTGCTAGATGCTTCGGTTGGTTCTTCAGAACTGGATGCAGCAGGGCTAGTGGAATCATCACAAGGGGCAGTGGATTCATCACTTGGTGAAGAAGAGCTGCCAGATGCTTCGGTCGGTTCTGCAGAACTGGAAGAACTTGGTGAGGCAGAGCTGCTAGATCCTTCGGTTGGTTCTTCAGAACTGGATGCAGCAGGGCTACTGGAATCATCACAAGGGGCAGTAGATTCATCACTTGGTGAGGCAGAGCTGCCAGATGCTTCAGTTGGTTCTTCAGAACTGGATGCAGCAGGGCTACTGGAATCATCATAAGGGGTAGTGGATTCATCACTTGGTGAAGCAGAGCTGCCAGATGCTTCGGTCGGTTCTGCGGAACTGGAAGAACTTGATGCAGCAGGGCTACTAGAATCATCATAAGGGGCAGTTGATAGATCACTTGGTGAGGCAGAGCTGCTAGATGCTTCAGTCGGTTCTGCAGAACTGGAAGAACTTGGTGAAGCAGAGCTGCTAGATTCTTCGCAAGGAGTAGTAGATTCAGTACTTGGCGAGGTTGAGCTGCTAGGTGTTACGGTCGGTTTTGCAGAACTGGGAGAACTAGGTGAGACAGAGCTGCCCCATGGTTTAGTTGAGTGTACACTGGGCGAAGTAGGTTTAGGACTGGATGGTTTGGTTGGGTGTGCACTACTGGGCGAAGTAGGTTTAGGACTGGATGGTTTGGTTGGATGTGCACTACTGGGAGAAGTAGGTTTAGGACTGGATGGTTTGGTTGGGTGTGCACTACTGGGTGAAGTAGGTTTAGGACTGGATGGTTTGGTTGGGTGTGCACTACTGGGCGAAGTAGGTTTAGGACTGGATGGTTTGGTTGGATGTGCACTACTGGGAGAAGTAGGTTTAGGACTGGATGGTTTGGTTGGGTGTGCACTACTGGGAGAAGTAGGTTTAGGACTGGATGGTTTGGTTGGGTGTGCACTACTGGGCGAAGTAGGTTTAGGACTGGATGGTTTGGTTGGGTGTGCACTACTAGGTGAAGTAGGTTTAGGACTGGATGGTTTGGTTGGGTGTACAGTACTGGGCCAAGTAGGTTTAGGACTGGATGGTTTGGTTGGATGTACACTACTGGGTAAAGTAGGTTTAGGACTGGATGGTTTGGTTGGGTGTACAGTACTGGGCGAAGTAGGTTTAGATGGTACGGTTGGGTGTGGAGTAGTATGAGGTGAGGTAGACTTTTGAGTGGTAGTCGAAGTACTTTGGCTTCCCCAAGATATTATAGGAATGGGTATACGAGGTGGTTTCCATCCTCCTATTCCTATTTGCACTCCTCCATTTGCTCCTATACCTAATCCTCCTTTGGCTCCTCCACTTACTGCTCCGCCTACGTTTACGGTCGCTCCTGCTTTATCTTTTCCCGATCCTGCATTTAATCCTGCGCCTACGTTCACATTCACTCCGCTTTTAACTCCATTGAATTCTGTATTTATTCCTCCGCCTATGTTTGCATTCGCTCCTCCTTTACCTGCACTCAATCCTGCACTTGCTCCACCACCAAATCCTAGTTTTGTTTGTGGAAATATCTGTAAATCAAATTATTATATATATAATAATTTGAATATTTAGAATCATATTTTTATAATATAATTGTCATTATAATGGATTCAACTATAATCATGTCGTAATAATAATATGAACTTACCCAGGCCGTGCTATAGCCCACAAGAAAGAGTAGAGAGAACGTTAATACCTTCATGGTAGCTTGCTTCTTGTTTCACTTTAAAATTTTGAGCCTTTGAGCGTGATATTTATACGGAGTTCCTGAATAGGCATTAATTTATTATCTTATTGACAAGTGCCAATGACGTCAAAACATATGTTTTGACAATAACTACGATACTCGTCATGAATTGTAAATAACGATATCATTTGTAGTTTCAGAAATAATGGTCTTTTCCGGATGTTTATGTCTAATATCGAATAAAACTGTCTGTTATTATCTTTTCACATATATCTTAATTTTTTAATTGTTAGGTCATTTCGAAAGTTTTTGCACAGTATGCATTTGTGACGCATTTCTAAACGTTATAATTGATATAGATCTATATCAATCATTTATGGAACTTTCTGAAATTTTTAATTCATTATTTGCAACTATACATATACATACACATAAACACACATACATACGTACACATATACACACATACATATATTATCTTTTTAATTAATATACCACACTAGACATTTATTTCTTCATTTGTATCGTATGCACACCTAATTTTTCATAATGTATCAAGAATTATTAATTTATCCTATTTCATGAATAATATTTTGTTCCTTTTCTTCATAAATAAAAAAGAAAAATGAAAAAAATGAAAAAAGTATATCGAATAGGAAGGAGTTTCGTTCTCGCGAAGGAACCCTCTTCGTTTAGTTTCATCTATCTTCTTCTCTCTTTTTTTCTCTCTCTCTCTTTCTTTCTTCACAACGGTAGCATCACAAATCACGAGGAACAAAGCGATCGTTTATAAAATGTTTAGAGCACGGCGTAGAGAAGATCGTGACGGTCGCAGTGTTTGGCCGACGATGATTTGCGCGACTAGATAGGGTATAGCGATAGAAGAGTCCAATGGAATTTTGTTACTTTCGTAGAGCGTACCTAACGTTGCTACGAACGGATGGGACATAGAAATCGGTCGATCGTTCGACCGGGAAAGCGAGAGAAAGAGAGAAAGAGAGAAAGAGAAGAAGAAGAGAGAGAGAGAGAGAGAGAGAGAGAAGTAAGATCAACGCGTTTCTTCTCTTCTCTTTTCTTCTCTTCTCTTCTCTTCTAAAACCGTGAACGGAGTCCTTTCTCTCTGTTCGAAACAATCGAGGGAAGTTTGCACGAACGTGTGATTCGCATCGATGAAGAGAGAGAGAGAGAGAAAGAAAGAGAGAGAGAGAGATGAAAATAAGACTAAAAAGAATTTAAAGAAAAACTGTGAAGAAAAGTTGAAAGAGATTAAAGTAAAAAAAAATTCTAAAAAATAGAAAGATAAAGAGAGAGAGAGGGAGAGAAACAGAAATAAAAAGAGAAAAATTGAAAGAGAAAGAAAAAGAAAGATATGAAAATAGGAAAAATAAAGAAAAAAGAAACAGAAATAGAAGAAAGTAAGAATTAAAAAGTAAGAGTTAACTATTGATATAATCACGAATACACACGTTCAGAGACTATAAAAAAGAAAACCATAGAAAATATATCGAAATAATTTTCTATGATTTATCATTGAATTATGAAGTGTTTCATTAAGACTAATGGAGTTTAATTTAAGATCATTTAAAATCACATATATACGACACACACATGTATAATAATCTATACATATAAATCGATGTTGATAAAACTCTTATACTAAAAATACGATTTAAATATGTAAGGTCGTGACGTGACTTCTAGTCTCTTTCTACGTTTCCTTTTCTCCTAGAAATATTATGTACACAAATACATAAATATACACCCATAAATATATATATATATGTACATTCGTATGTATCATGTATCTATAAAACCACTGACAACCAAACGTAAAAGACTCGACAGGTCTTTCTACACTTATGTACACGGCACGGAGATGCTTATCATGAATTTTTCTTTTATCGGGTTAATTGTATAACCTTAAAATACTGAAACTCCGGCAGCTATACTAATTACAGTAAGGTCTTATCGATATAACTTTCATGTTTTCTATCGGCAATGCGAAACGTTTGGATTTTTTCGAATTAAGAAATTTTTCGTCGCCTTAAAATATAAACATAGTCTCGTGACTAATTTATTGAACTAATTTCTTCTTTTCTTTCTTTCTTTTTTCTTTTTCTTTCTCTTTTTTTTTTTTTTTTTTACTTATATAAGCAATTTATTTTCACATGATCAACTTCATAAATAATAAATCAAATCGATTAGATCATTTCATATATCTGGCATAGATGTCTTTATTTATGTTTTTCATCTTTTGTATACATATATATATACATATATATATTCTTTTTTTAAATTAATTATTTCTTTTCTTTTTTTTATTTTCATAATTAAATACATTCTGACAAAAGTCTCTTGATATATAAGTTAATTATTAAATTAGGTGTACGTAACTGTGCGTTAGTAATTAGGAAAATGATCTAAATAAAAAATCTGAAAAAATCAAATTTTGGAATTTTTATATAAATAAATAAATGAATATATGTATATACACGTATATAATATGTATTATGATTTTTATAGTTAAATTTTAGTGATTCATATGACATTAATACGTATTTTACGTAAATACATGGGTTAGTATATTGAATATAGAAACGAAAAAGGAGGAAAAAGCTAAATTCGAATGGTACACAACGACGACCGTGAAAATAGTCGTCGTCGATCTATTTTTGCCTTGAATTCGAGGCATTCCAAAAGAACAACCTCAAGTGTTTAGAATATCATCTCGTGAAACATCTCAACGATTTGTTTCTTCGAGCTTCCTGCGTGATGAGTGTCAAAGGAATCTCTAAGTGATAAATAAAATTATATTGGTTCTCAACACGTGCCTTTTTCGTTATTTTTGAAATTCTTTGAAAAAAAGGAAATACAAAAAGGGAAAGAAGGAAAAAAATCTTAAAATATAAAATAATATACGTATAAATATATTAACATCTTAATTGACAAATTTTATTTATCATTATCAAATCGATTATAATAATTTTAATAATAATAGTAATCGTAATAATTAATCAATAAACAAGAAAATTTGATTAATATTATTATAGGGCGTAATATTAATATCATATAAATCGTTATACATGAGCATTATTAATATCTTATATATTACTATACAACAGTTTATAGTATTATATATTAATCACTTTATTAATTCTTCTAATTTTCTTTTTATTTACATTATTAATCAATTAAAATACACGTTATTAAATAATTATATTTTTATTTACATCAAATCTTAGTTTTATTAATATTAACATAATTATGGATTTCATTAATATTTTACAAATATCAATGACCATCGAGATATATTTGAGTTCTAAATAAATTTTGTTTATTTAATCATGTAAATTATATTACAATTTGAATGACGTCAATGTGGACAATTTGATACATCTTAGGTACATACGTATTTGTATATATGTATGTACAACTATACTTGTACATATGGATTACGCAAGAATCCTATGTGATGCATCTTAAATGCATGAAGTTTGAGTTCTTGCATCCGGGTTTATTGCCTCTCCCTCGTTGAATCTTCCGTGATTTCGGAGGACACGTAAGTATCGACCTTAATACCTCTCGATCAGTTTTGAAACCAACCATTTATCGTATCCGGCTCACAATCAGATGTTCTTTCCAAGAGATCGTTAAACCACATCGATTGCGAATACGAATGAACGTTATTTTCCTCAACGTCCTTCTCTCTCACCGTTCTATTTTCTAATTATCTCATCATTAATTAATTAATTATTAGAAGTAAAATTTGAAATATCATAGGAATATTTTTTATTATTATCTACGTTGAAAACATACCAATTTTTTCTTTAAAATAATTAATACGCTTTTTTTTATCGTACATGTACAAACCTTCGAAATGAATTAATTGAAATGAATTTAGAACAATGAAAAGTTCAAAGTAGATCGAATTTAACGATGTAAATTTAATAAATTCATACAATCTTTTTTTTTGTTTCTTTTATAATATATATAAACATTTAAATAAATTAATTGATATAATTGAGAAAAATGGAAGGAAAAATGGATGTTTATAAATTGACAGGAACACCGCTAAAATTAACAATACATACACAGAAAAATCTCATGGTAATTAATAAAATATTTTAATAAAATTTCTGATAAGAAACAAAATCTAAGCTATACAGCCTTGTCAGCCCTTATCAATCGTCTTCATGCTTTCTCTGATATCGGTTATCACTATTCACGGATATTATATATCAGTGTTGGATGACAACGAAAATATTCGATATGTTTAATTAATTGCGTATTACAATTAAAAAAACAAATTCACTTTCAAAAGACATGATCGATTTATTAACTAATTATTAATCAAAATATAAATATAATAAATTTATCAAATATCGAATTCAACTGATTTATAAAATATATTTATATGTTCTTATTTATATTTCGAAAACATTCCAATGTAAAAATATATATACTCAGTCAATTAAGCGATGAAATTGTTACGACGGTTTCGTTAAAAAAAATTTCTACAATTGAATGTTAAATGTAAAAAAAAAGAAAAGAAAAAAGGAAAATAAATAAAAAATTTATTCGTATATAACATAATATTAACGTGCACATAAACGCATTATTACCAATTAAAACTTGAGAACATGTCATTTCGCAATTAATAACACAATTGAAACACATTTCGATCGTTAATAATTAATTGAATTATTGATTAACGAGACGTGTTTTCTTGGTGTATACGATGAACACATACATACCAATATACAACTAAAGAAGGAGAGAAGGTGAGTCAATATAACGAGATGTTTACGATAGAAAATGATCGGGTGGTGGACCACACACGACGAAACGGTGTTCGGTACGGGTACCCATATCGATCGTTTACATTAATCGAGCAATCATACACACTCGTGTAAAATCGCATTCGTGCAATCTCTCTCTCTCTCTCTCTCTCTCTCTCTCTCTCTCTCTCTTTCTCCCTCCCACTTACTTTCTTTCTTTCACGTGTTACATTACGTTCTCGTAGACGCGTTACAGCGTAACGTGTAAGTAACCTTCCATCTCTTTCCTTCTCCCTCTCTCTTCCTTTCTCTCTTTCTTACAAGCTGTTACAAATTACGCGTTACAAGGAACGCCAAGCTAACGTGTGCGGAGTCTTGTACGAGAAGAGAACGATCGAGCTTGTGTTTTCTACGTATGGTTTCGAATATCTATGTATTAGTATGTATATGTGTATATATCTATCTGTATATATGTATGTCCGTATGTATATGTGTATATAAGTACGTGTGTATGTATGTAAGTATATATAAGTATATATGTATAAGTATATATACCTACATATGTGCGTGTGTATATATGTGTAGGTATACGTACGTACGTACATATGTGTGTGTGTGTGTGTGTGTGTGTGTGTGTGTGTGTGTGTGTATGTATGTAACTATATGTACGTACATATGTGTGTGTCTCTCTTGGCACACTAATTAGGACATACGTGCTGACTTATCGCGACATTACATCGCAAGGAACGAACGTGATCGAGATAAAGATTGAATTGCATCGCGTGCATTTATCATGCTATTTTCTCTCCTTCCTTTTTCGCGGATCATTGCGCCTTACGTGCTAGCATTATTCGAGAGTACGCTCACTCGAATGGATCGATCGATCGAACGGATCGAATGGATCGATCGATCGAGCGATCGATCCATTCGATAGATCGTTTCATTCGATCCACTCGATTCCTGTCTTTCTTATGGAATCGACACGATGTACATTATGTACTGTTAATACGCGTATACTCGGATATCTAATTTTTCTTTTTTTCTTTCCTTTTTAATTTTTTTTTTATTTTTTTCTTATTATCTTGATCCATTTTATTTTAACTCTCTTCGATTTCGTCTTCGAGTTTAATATTAGATTTGTTTAAAATTTAGATAGATATGTCGGATGGTTATGTCAACGATAGAGGCGATGAGAATGTCCTTTTTTTTTGTTTTCTTTTTAAAATTTTTGTCGCCGGTATACTTTATTTTCGTTCTAGAATTTTTTTTCAGTGACGTATTATCCCGGTCGGATCGAAAATTAAGTGAAAATGTTTGTGTTGGAAGTGAGAAAATATCTCTTTTCTTTTTTTTTTTTTTGAAATTTTGTTTCGTAAGTTTCCAGTGTTTTCAAATTTTTCGAGTGATGAATTAGTTCCAGTTGATCGAAAATGAAGTGATAATGTTTGTGTTGGAAGTAAGAAAATATTTTTTTTTTTTTGGAAATTTGTTTCGCAAGTTTCCATTCTGTTTCAAAACTTTTTTTGAGTGACGTATTAGTTCGATCGGATCGGAAATAAAATGAAAATGTTTGTGTTGGAAATAAGAAAACATTTTTTTTTTTGGAAATTTGTTTCGTAAATTTCCAGTGTTTCAAAAATTTTTCGAGTGACGTATTACTTCAAATGGATCGAAAATTAAGTGAAAATGTTTGTGTTGGAGGTAAAAAACTAACTTAGATTTTTATTTTCACTTCATAGACTTTGTTCAGGTCAAAATTGAACGGAATAATATTTTAATCGAACATAAAAAAAGAAGAAAAAATATTTCGTAGCAAAAAGATATTCCTTCTTTTTTTTCACAAAATTTATTAAATCTGTTTAGATCAAAATCGTCGAAGAAGATATTAACAGTAGGAAAGAAAAAAAATAAAAACAAAATAATAAATAAACAAATAAATAAAAACAAAACAACGAAAAGAAGGAAGAAAAAAGCAAATAACAGTTATCGAGGACAAAAATGATTATCCGAATCGTTTAGAAATTTTTCTCCGATCTGAGAGCGCCTTCTGATCATCGAAAATAATATTTAAGCGAGTCGGTCGTGCAAGACAAAGGGGGAAAGATCGGAAAGAAAACGAGAGAGAGAGAGAGAGAGAGAGAGAGAGAGAGAGAGAGAGAGAGAGAGAGAAGAGAGAGATCGTTCCTTAATCTCTGCAGATGAAGATTCTTCTCTGATGTTCATGATTATCTCTCCTTCTTTTTCTATCTTCGTACTACTCGGAGGATTATACCATAGCGGAATTACAAGGGCCGTGAGGCGACGAAACCCTTTCGACGAGCAAAAGGGCCGTCACTGCAGAAACTCGATCCTATTTTTATTTCCCCGGTTGGTGTGGTATTACGGCACGATCGGATCGATAAGAAAATTTCTGTCGAAACGAAAAATGAATTGGCAAGAGAATTCTTATTTTTACATTCAAAACGAATAACTTTATCGTTAAATTGTATTTTACAATCGTTCATTAACGTAAATAAGTAGGTAAATAGATAAATAAAAACAGAATTTTCTAATCGACTTATTAATCGTTTTTATTATCTATCTTATTCTAATCTAATAATTATCGTTCCTTTGATTATTTTACTATTTCGTATCATATCAGACAAAATTAAAAAATGAAATATTTTCAATCGTTAATAATTGCACGTTTCTAATTACAAATTTGTATTCTTACAGAGAAAACTTTATCATCCGATCATATTTTTCAATCATTCGTAGATAATACATATATTCATCAGTTATATAAGACATATTTCCAATCAGTTGATTTTAATCATATTACGAATCGTTCCAATTATATATTTTATTCTAATCTAATAATTATCATACTACCTTAGATTACTTTACTTTTCTTATCATATCAAACTACAAGAATAGAAAAATAAAAATTTCTAATCATTAACAATTACTTATTTCTAATCATAAAGTTCAATCATAAAGTTATTCTTAGATCTCACGTTTCTACGAGATCGAACGGAGAGGGTAACAAGATTGGGAGGGAAGAAAAGATGATATAAAAAAAAAATGTTTAATTATCCAAGATCATTAATTTCATTCCAATTAAATAATCTCGTTCAATCTTATTATCCTTTATAAAATTTTTTTTTATTCGTCAAAAAAAAAAAAAAGAAAAGCTTTTCATTCGCTCGTAAATCAAATCGATTATTGGATCGAATAATGCAAATTAATCTAATCATACGTTTGTACAATGTGTTCATATAGAATACCTACCTACATTTAGGATCATAATTTCTAAGGTGTGATTAGATAGACTACATTTGCACACGCATATGCACATGCACACGCGTATGTATACGTACACATATGTACTACATCCCTGTGTGTCGGATTTAAGGGCGTCTCGCGTTACGTCCGGCTCCGGGGCTTGGAATTCGATCACGACTCCAGTCTCGTTATCTCGTTCCGATTCGAAGCAGGTCGATCGAATCGTAAGGAAAACACTTGACCCGTGAAACGTACGACCGGCGCCATCGGTCGATTCTTCAAACGCTTATATATAAACGTAAGTAGATACTAAATAAAGTATGTTAGTCGTCGTATTATATCTATAAGCGTTGAAACCTTTCGAAATCGTCATGCACATAAATATCATATAGACAGTGTGTATGACTCATATATACTTCCATATGTTATCAAACATTTTAATTTCTTCAATATTTAATATAAGAAAATTGGAGCTTTGATCGGAGGAGAAGGATTGGGGGTAGATTGGATTAATATCAGAATGATTTCGTTCGAATTTACTTCGTTTGATATATCGATTTATGAGAAATTTTATGGGTGAGTGTGTTTGTCGATTTTTCGATATTGCAATAAGAAATGTTTGAGTTATAGTTTATGAAATATTATGAATGCGTTTGTTGAACTATATTTCAATATTTTTGTTAGAGTCACGTAAGAATGCATGGATGATGCGAGTTTTTTTTTCTATCTTTTATTTTCTTCTTCTTTCTTTGTTTAAAATATACAGATTACACATGCGTAATATTAAATCATATAAACGATATAAAAATATATACATTTATTTATATATATATATATAAATATAAATAATATAACTATTACAATATATTATATATATACGTATATACATATATTATATAATATATACATATATACATACATATATTATATATAATATATATTGCATATGCATATACATAAACAATAAACAATATCACCGATGTAGCTATAAAATACAATATTGCTGCATATCGGTATACGATAAATAATAAATGCATATATTACTTTAGTGGGTTGGATTAGACCGCTGGCATTATAACTACATAATAAAGACGAGAGGTAAGACTAATGACGGCAAAGTGGAGGCACGCATTATAGCGGAGCAGCACGTAACGACGACGTAACATTAATCAATGTCCCTTTTCATCCACGTGCGTGCATACGTGCGTGCCTACATGCGTATATGAGTTCGTACGTGTGTTTCTCTTTATATGTCTGTGTTCGTTCATGCACGCTTCTAGTTGCCGCTTCTACTCGACGCACCTCGTTTGGCTCACAAAGAAGTCATTGCCTCTTCTAGACGAGCTTCCATGAAAAGCTCTCTCTCTCTCTCTCTCTCTCTCTCTCTTTCTTTATCTCTCTTTCTTTCTCTTTCTTTTTCTTTCTCTCTTTTTCTCTCTTTCTCTTTTCCTTCGAGTATGTCGTTCTCAACTATTCGTTCGAGCGTAACGACGCTACGCTACGACGTTGACTACACGACAACGATGACGACAAAGGTAACCGATTACGTTTTCACGTTAATTACGACGCAATCTTTAAAGGATGAACGAAAACAGAATTAGATCAGATTCGTTATAATAGTTTTGTTATTATTTTATCATTAAAATCGGGTCCAACTTTTTCTTTTTTTTTTCTTCGATCAATCATTCATTCGAAATAATTAAAAATTATTTTGATCGTTGAAATCGAATAATACAAATTATTTAATCGTTTACCACTTTTTTTCTGATCATATATTTTCTTTTTAGTTTATTTATTTATTTTTTTTTTTTTTGAAACGGCGAAGGAAAATAATTATCGCGAGTCATTGAACGGTATGCACGTATATTTCATTCATACTTTAATAACACTTGTACGTACGTTTCATTCATATTATCAGATTAATGATATATCAAATAGATCGATAGTGAGGATGATCAAATTTATTTTCATTTATCTTCTTATTACTTCTTTCTTTTTTAATGACGATCGGGAGAGAGGCAAATCATCACATATCATTGTATCGAGTAATATAGTTAGTATTTATAGTATTTACGTTTCATTCATGTTCATTTTATCAATGAAGTATCTGACAAACCAATGAACAAACCAAAGGATTTTAATTCGTGCTAACCTCGATTTCTTTTTTTCTCTATACTTTTTTTTCTTTTTATTTTTGAATGAAGAAAATTATTACACGACTCGTAGTTAAATTATATTTCATTAATCTTTATTATATCGACGATCTTTAAGTATCGGAATGTATCCATAATAAAATCGAATTAATTGATCGAATCATCATAATTGTCATATAATCGGTGTCGAGCTCGATCGAGTTACGAAACTTCTTTTTTTTCGTCCCTCGACGAATTTTGACCTTCTTCGTGATATAACGACACCGATATTTTCGGTGAAAGACGAGCCTGATATTTCTTCTTCTTTTTCTTCCTTTTCTGTTTTTTCTTTTTTTTCTGAGGTGAAACACCCAAGTGAATTCGTTTCAAAGTAGTGCGGTCAGATTAACCGCTTCGCATTCCTATCTTGCATTCCCCTGGTCGCCATGTAAACCGGATTCGGCAAGAAAATGCGTAGCTTGTACCATCCGAAAGAAGATTCATCGAGTGCAAAAAAAAAGAAAAATAAAGGAAAGAAAAAGAAAAAGAGAAAAAAGAATGGGAATCAAAACAAAAATAAAAATAAAAAGAGAAGGATAACGTAAAGGGAAAAAGAAAGAGAGAGAGAGAAAGATAGAGAGGGTTGGAGGAAGAACGAGAGGGTGGGTTAAGCAAAGACCATGGAATACCAACGAGTGCCTGGACTTCGCATTTCGAGGCGTTATCACACGACGAAAGAATGTTAGAAATGTTTTCTCGATCGTTTCGTGACTTTTTTTTCTTTTCTTTTTTTCTGTGTGAGATTTACCATAGTCCGATTTATTTCGCCATTTTATTTCATTCCATTTACATATGTATGTATGTATGTATGTATGTATGTTATGTGTGTTATGTATGTATGTTATGTGTGTTATGTATGTACGTATGTTGGTACATACGTTCTTGTAGTTTCTCTTTATCTATATTATTAATGACGATCGTCATTTCTATTCGTAGTAATTATTTTTTGATGATCGTGAATAGATTTAAGTTCGTAAATAATTTCTCCTTGATCGTATAAATCTATATATATTATGATGATGATGATGATGATTATTATTATTATTATTATTATTATAGTATTCACGTACATTTATAAATCTACAAGCGAGAAAAATTCAAATGAGCTGTACGTAAATTCTTTAACAACACGGTAGTCGTAAATAATTATTATCATTTATATTTATTAATCAAAAAATTTCATATATTTCGATATATTCGAACGTGTTCTTTGCAATAATTATCCCCATTGAAATCACTGATAGAAAGGGACAATTGTGTTAAGAATAAAAAAAATTAATTATTGAGAGGAAGTAAATCGAAATAAAAATTTATAAAGAGGAATCAATTGATTAAAAAAGAATACTTCTTTTTCTTTTTAATACTACTTTACGATACTTACGAATATCGAATGAAATTTTATTACTATTAATAAATTTATTATCATCGATTATTTTTACAAAATGATAATCAATTCCATATAAATATATATCTTTGATATATAAATATTAGTGATATAATACGAAAAAAAAAAAAAAAAATTTCTTCGTTCATGGTTCTGTCGACGTTCCGACGACAGTGCCACGACGTCGTTGACGGTGTTAATTTATCGAGTCGTTTGCTAATTCACCGCTCACGCGTTCAGGAACGTCGAGAAAGTGTGAATTATGGTTTGCGACTCTCTGTACCCTTACGGTGTTTCATCCTTTTGAGAAAGATGCTTGTTAGGGGGCGGAAGAAGGAGCAGAAAATAATAGGAAGGGGGTGGTAGTGGTGATAGTGGTGCACCACACAGAATAAGGATACCATAGAAATATTGTTCTATTTAATTTTTTATCGTTTTTTCCTTTTTTTCCGCTTTATTCTTTTCTCTCATTTTCACATTTCTCATTTCTCTTTCATTTCATTTCTTTTTTCTTTTTTCTTTTTTCCTTTTTTTTTCGTCGAATTCTCTTGCTAATTTTTCTTCTTTCTCATTCATTCTTTTTTCAATTTTTTTTTGTAGTCCTTCGTTCCTACCTTTTCTTTTTTTTCTTACTCTTTTCCTTCGTTCCCTCGCTTTCCTATTATTCATCAATTTTTGTTTCCTTTTTCTTCTCTCTTTCTAATATTTGTTTTTTTTTCTTTCGATTCTCTTTTCGTTCGACTTCTTTTCTTGTCTCTCTTTTTTTTTTTCTTTTTTCTGTCTTACACTCATTTTTCTTTCTCTCATTCCTTTGCGCAATGACGATCCGATGACTCCTCTCTAACGACGAGGCATTATTCCGTTCAGCAAGGAAACGCAGCTACGATTATCCACGGCGACTGCATTCGATCTGGCGACCTCCCACAAAGTACAATGGCGCATTATTACTTTCGGAATTTACGATCACGACGAGCTTAATAATAAACTTATGCGAGTCGCTTAGTCGACGATATTTTAAAAACGAACAAAAAGAGAGAGAGAGAGAGAGAAAGAGAGAAAGAAAAGAAAAGAAAAGAAACAGAAACAGAAAAGATATTTATTTCATTTTTTTTTCTTTCACAACCATCTATAATCCAATTTTCTTTCATATTTACAAAAAAATTAAATAATATGAGATTAATATAGTATTACTTATATCATATTGATTGTAAGTTTATATTAAAAAAAAAAAAGAAGAAGAAAAATAAAAAAGGAAGCAAAACATCGATCACAGACTAACTATAATAAAATTTTACGTCGTACGAATATAACAATGAAAATTATTAAATACGAATATATAATACTTACTTATACTTATGTATAGTTACGCGATCTAATCTTAAAATAATTAATTAAAAAATCAATGGATTAGATATCCATTTGTTTTCTTTTCTTTTTTTTTTCTAACGATCGATAATATTCCTCGTGACAAAATCGTGATTCCCACGAGATAAAATATTTTCCGATATTTCCAAAAGATCGAAGAATCCGTTTCAATCTTGTCACCGTAAATTCGATATAGTGTAATTCTTATCAAGGCTCGATCTCGAACCAACACCGACGGCTTTATCGAGATCTCATTTAGAAATTCAAAACCACGTGAGTTCGCCACTACGTTGTTGGCGAAGTAAACTATCGATCGAAAGCGTTAACTTACACACACACGTGCATATACATACACATATATTCGCGGACGCGTGAACATATACACAAAGATATACGTATATACATGGAAATACACTTTAACGTAGTTAAAAGTTAAAGAAAAAAAAAAAGGAAAAAGGAAAAGGAAAAGAAAAGTAAAAAAAGAAAAAAGCTCTTCGTCCTCTCTAGCGACTCTCGTTTGACATTTGAAACGCAATACAAATTGCAGAGGCGATTCTATCGTATCGTGAGAAACGTGGATCGATGTATGTACCTCCTATACGTAAGCGCGAAAGACGAGAAAGAGAGAGAAAGAGAGAAAGAGAGAGATTTCTCTTAGCAAAGTGTGTATATGTAAAGGAGAAAAGAAGAGAAGGAGGGAAAACAGGGAAGCTGCATTTGGCAAAGTGCCTCTCGCTGGATTCGAATCGAGACGAGAGTTGCCATTCACGAGAGTTACCGTTAGTCGTTTTCTACACAATCGAATATATACTTGTATATATATATATATATATATGTATGTATGTATGTATGTATGTATGTATGTATGTATGTATGTATGTATGTATATAGGATGGGCCATGAAAATGAAATGAAAAAGAAGAAAAGTATTAATAATTACGTAAATATTAATTTTCCTCAAAAATATGTTCGAAATTAAATGATATGATATGTATGTATGTATGAATATATGTATCACGAGAAATTGCATCAATTAAATATATTTGTTTATTACTTATAATATTTCATATATTACTATTACCTTTTATTTATTTATTGAATAATTTTTTTCAATTTTTAATGAAACTGATTAATTCTTTTTATATCCTAAGTTAATTTTTGTTTATTTGTATATATTTTTCTTTGACATATTATCATATATTACATACATATATACATTAAGTAATTATTTAATTCACACGTCGTTATCATTTATACATTATATATGTATATATATATGTGTATGTGCGTACGTATATATTATTATATGGTTCACCTTATGTATTCGCAAAAGTAATAGCAAAGTTACGTAACGAAATTTAGATTTATAGCTCGATTATATTTTTGGTATAGAGCAGCCTTTTAAATTCGCAGCGTTGTTCCTTCATCGCTACCGGCAAACTTTAGATTTCTTGGTTTCTAAAGTCTCTCCACACGCGAATAAAGTTGCATTGCAAAATCGATCGATCGATATATGTGCGTATACTGAATGTCATCGATTACATGCTGGATAAGTAGTTTTTTTTTCCTTTTTATTTATTTGCTTTTTTCTTTTTTTCTTAATTTTTCTTTTTTTTCTATTTATCCCTTAGATCGCAAACACTCTTTCTGTATGCCACCTTATCTATCCGAGATATCTGACATTTCGATATATCGATCTTTACAATCGACACGTATCGATTGTAAGTATTTAAGTATCATTCTTGTGATTAAATGAAATGACTCGACGATTTTCTTTTTTTTTTCCTTATATTTTCTTTTCTTTTCCTTTTTTTTTTTTTTTTTTTTTTTGAAAATTGTGCAGATTTTAAAAAGATAAATTAATTTCTCTTGAAATCGAATAAATTCCAAGATTTATGTATTATCGTTTTATTATTATACACAGATATATTTATTGTAAATGTCATACTCACATACACACACACACACACAAACAAACACATCTATATTATTTTCATTTTATTCTTATAACATTAATTATTAGTTTAAGCTTAAGTGTCAATATTTTTGTAATAAGAGTTATCCGTACTATACGTTAATCAGAAAAAAAAGAAGAAAAGAAAAAAAAAAGAAAAGAAAACGAAGATTAAAAAGATTAAAAAAGAATGAGAAACTTGAAATTATATAAAGTTAAGACGATTTTAATACGGTGTCTTCGATTTATTTACATTTTCTTTTGTACGGATTTTTTATTGCTACTATTATCATCATTTTTGTTGTTCTTCTTCTTTTTTTTTTTATGGCCCTCTACGAACGTGTCGAAATCATGACGTGACTTTTTGTATAAAGAAAAAAGGAAGAACCAAAAAAAGAGAAAATAAAAAAGTAAAAAAAAAAAAATACGACCGCGAATAGATCGAGCTTACGAAAAAATAGAAGAAGTGACCATTTCACGATGCAAAATAGAACGAACGAGAGACGAGTCGGGCGAACACGTCCAATTTTGGAGGCACCATAAAGAAGGAAATTCCAAGCACGTTTAAATAAAGTAAACGCTTGTGGTGTCTGGCTGTAACGCCTACGAGAAGATACGTGGCTCGAAGGCTATGCGGCATGGATCTTTCGATTTACGACGGGTTTGTCTCGTGCACCTCGCCGCAACACCAAAGACGTGCTTGCTTGGTCCTTTCCTCTCTCTCTCTCTTCTTCCATCCTTTTTTCTCTCTTTCTCTCTTTCTCTCTTTCTTTCTTTTTTTCTCTTTCTTTTTCTCTTTCTCTTTCGACAGAGGAAAACGTGACTTCACGCTCGCTCGTCCCATTTTTCACGCAATTGATCGTAACAATAATTAGTTTTGGCTACTGTAAGATATATTGCTTAGCTTCTGTTATTTAAAAAAGAAACAAAGAAAAAAGAAAAAATCAAAAGGAAAGAAGAAGAAAAGAATTATTTTTAAGTAATCCGTTCTGTAAAAGTATATTAAGAAAAGATAATCGATATTATTGTTAACTTCGTCTCATGGAGAGTTTTAAAGTTTCTTTCTTTTTTTTTTTTTATGAAGATATTAATCTTCATTTCTTCGATCAGACAATTTTCTCGCGAGTATCGTTCTTTTTTTAAACGAGGAAGAAATTCTTTTTTCTTTTCTTTTTTTTTTTTTAATTTGCGATGCTGAACTTCATTTTTATAAAAAAAAAATTAAGAATAAAGAGTTAATTTTCTATGAGAAACAATGCGAATACTTGTCTTTCATTTCTTTTTTTTTCTACACAGCTCGTGAATAAATTTCTTAATGATTTTTATTGATGATTGATTTCTATAAGATTTATAAAAAGGAATGAGAAGAAAAATTATTATCGCGTACTCCACTAGTTACAGGTTACGTAAATAATTAGTTTTTATTTTAGCTCATTGATATACTTCGTGATATAAATAGTAATTATAATTTTTATAATAAACCCATGTGTTATATTGTATACATATGTATGTAGATATGTATGTACGAAACGAATTTAAAATTATCTCGATTGAATCATTATCATAATAACTCAATAAGATCGATCCGGTCGTTTTGAAATACATTTTATATAACATTGTGTCTAAGTATAATGCATATTCTAATAGACATCTTTATAAAATAGGTCGATTAGGTCAGGAAACAAAATTGAAGACGTCATCTGGTGACCTATAGCTGATCGATTTATTAAGACCTCCATCTCTTCCATTTTTATATCGTTAAAGAACATCGAATTACTGATCGAGATCGCAATATAAACTTCAATATGATTTACATATATATATATATATATATATATATATATATATATATATATATACATATACATATACAGAGTGCTTCATGTAAATTGATACTCTAATCTTATTAATTTTATAAGAAAATGTCTCAAATATAAATTATTACATTTTGAGATAAAAATTTAATTTAATATTTCAGAAGTTCTATTATCAAGATATGGAAATTATAAGAATTTTTTTTAAATAGAAATCGATATTATCCAGGTCTAACAAAAGTTATGGAAAATATCGATACGAATCCAACGAGTATCTTTTCAACGATATTTCATTAGTTATGGCGACTTGAAATTTAATAAATTGTAGAAACAGTTATCAACAGCCTCCCTTGTGAAATATCACATTTCATTTCTTCCTCGAAATATTATAATTTTTATTTATAAAAATATTTATTTATAAAGTCAATACGATTGGAAAACGTTTCGTTTTAACTGAGACACATACATATTAATATATATATATATATATATATATATATATATATATATGTGTGTGTATGTATGTATGTATGTCACACACTGCACAGTTTTAAACGAGAAACTGTATCTCTTGAATGATCTTTATCAGTCTTGATTCATCGATAAATCGATTCGTATGTACATACATAAGATCGTAAATACTTATAAAACTTTCTCCAATGATCATTCATGCTAATTGTCATTCTTCTCTTTGATTCGATACAGATAAAAAAGAAAGTAAAGAACTAAAAAAAAAAAAAGAAAAAGAATGCAGAAGACGATAAATAGAATTTAATCTCATCACAATTTCATTTACGATCTATCGATCGTGTTTAAGATCAACTAAGCTGTATCCAACTTGAACTACCCGAGATATCTAACTTCTATTAATATAACTGCATCGATCTTCCTCATCAATTTCAATCGTCGAACTCTTATTATTTAATTTGAAGAACTACGAACTGATAATTATCAAAGTGACCTAAATTTTATATATATACATACATATGTATATAAATATGTATATATGTACATCTCATTTTTTTGGTTTAATAATTCTATGTTAACTGATATTAAAATTATAATAATAATAATTAATAATAATAATTAATATTATAACTATAAAAAATAATTATTGTTAGATGAATATAAAAAATTACATGATCCTTTTAAATATTGAAAATTTAATTTCGAATTAAAGCTAATTTTTATTACATATATACATACATACATACATACATATATATGTATATGTATATATATATATATATATCACTATTTCATTTTCATTTTCATTATAATTATACTTAATTATATTATTAACATTATTATATTATAATTATATTATTAAAATGAATACGAGTAATATTTGTAGTTCATACATTACTCATATGTATTAACTGATTCAACATTATTATCAAAATATGATTTCACGAAACATTCATAAACACATACACATATACACACTTGTATTTATCATAAATAACAAATTCGTAGAAACTACCATATCCACAATTTTATTTATCAACAAGTCGTCCTTTATCGCTCTTAACGATCTTTGTTACCTTACAATGCTTCAGCCCTATCAAAACTAACAATAAGATCGTTTATATATAATTCTAATGTGTTCCAAGAACATATTAGAAACACGCCAGTTCTATTCGAGACTCAGTAGAGGTACGACACAGCCATTTTATTTCGATGCTGAAGGAATAAGATCCGGTCTTTTTGGAGAACTCTATGGTATGTATCTTAAATATTCACTATACACGTACAATTTCGTCTTTAGGTTTTATTTCCGCTTTCTCTTTAAAACGCGAAAGACGAGGAGTATAGGAGAAGGGAGAGAGAAAGGGCGGAAAGAGAAAGAAAGAGAGAGATAGGTAATATAAGGAAAGTTCGACAAAGACAAAACCATCGTTGTTGAACCAACGCCGACTGGAAAACGAGATATATCTACAATGAATTCATCCGCGTCCCACACTCGGCAGAGCCGTCGCAATAAAGTTTACGACAGTTAGAAACAGGGCCGGTGACTTTAGCCGCAGGACAGAGAAAGAGATACATAGAGAACGAGATAGAGAAAAAGAGAGAGAGAGAGAGATAACTATGACCCTATGCTTTAGAAATCTCCGGGAAAAAAAAGGAAAGAAAAAAAAATTTGAGCTTTAAATCACGGAGAAATCGGAACTAACGCAACTTTCATACGTATGTACGTTTAGTTACCGTCGATGATGTATGTTTTCTTTTTCTATTTCTTATTTCTTTTTCTTTAAATATAAGATAGATTGATTAGGAAAGAAAAATATATATATATTCTTAAGTTATTTAGCAATGTAACTTTTAATGGTATAACTTCGAACTAATGATCGTTTAATTTTAATGATACAACTTTTGTTTGAAACGTTTCGATTCGTTATGTAGTTAATAATAAACGAAGTATCGAGTATATATATATATATATATATATATATATATATATATATGTATATATTTATGTATATGTATACACTGATAAATATCAATTCGATTAATGATTTATAAAATAATTTAAAAGTTATTACGTATACACGTATATATATAAGTAGATGTATGTATGCATATGTAATCGAGATTCTTGAACGTTAAGTCAAATTATGAAGAAATAGTTAAATTAAAAAAAAAAAAAGATCGTAAATTAATTTTTTAAAAGGATAAAAAAGTTAAATGAAAGGTACCACGAAAGAAGAACCGGCCCTGTTAGGGTAACAGTATCTATACTTGTGGTAGATAACTCGACTCAAGTCGAAAGGTTCGCCAGCACATGGGACCCCGTATCTTTATCACCTGGTTTTATTGCGCCACCTTCGAACTGTCATAACCGACGTCTCGTCGTTGTCGTTGTCGTCGTAGTAGTCGTTCTCGTCGTTTATTATTAAAATCGAGAAGAACGAAAAGAATCGTGCGCCCACGTGTTGTTTCCTTACGAATCACGAGACTTACATCTTACCGATCGATATTTTATATAATTTTTACGTGAAAGAGAAGATTTAAACGTTCGATATTTTCTGCACCTGAGAAAAAGATTTTTAAATTAAACGATGTTAGTATATATGTATACTAAGTATTCCAATTGAATCGAGAGAATTATTTAAGACGAGACTATTTTAATCAGAGTAGGATTCTTCTCTTATTTTCTTCTTTCTTAACTTCATCCTTTCTTTTTTTCCTTTTTCAGGAAGAAAAAAAATAAAGATTTTTTTCGCAAGTAATTTTTAAAATAATAATTAATATTAAGGATAATTATATCGATGATATGATAGAGAATATTGACGATATTATTCGATGTCGTGATGATAGAATATTATTCCATATTATTTTTTTATGTAAAAATAAAATCTCTCTTGAATATTATTCCACAGAGAAATAGAATTTATCTAGAATATCATTTTATGTTGAAATGTAATCTATATAGAATAATATTTATTGTATTCATTTATTATAAGAATATAACATATATTTATATTTATATATATATATGTATGTGTGTGTGTGTGTGTGTGTGTGTATTATTATGAAAAAAAAAGAGAAAAAAAAAGAAGAAAAGAATCCTGTTATATCTTTGAAAGGAAAACGGAGATAAGAAAATACAACTTCACTCGGATCGAAAGTGAGAGCGAAAAGGAGGAAAGGTACTGCGGAACTCGTCGGGTGTGTGGATTTAATTAAAATCCTGTTGAGC
Organism: Vespula vulgaris; assembly: GCF_905475345.1. NCBI lineage: Eukaryota > Metazoa > Arthropoda > Insecta > Hymenoptera > Vespidae > Vespula > Vespula vulgaris. Next base: position 4,525,008 of record NC_066588.1, read on the forward strand.
CGAGAACGTTTCGAGGATTTTTTCAAGTATCACAGACAAGTGGACTTACGAAGAGTAATAGGATAAAGTAGAAGGATACGAAGTAAGATGGAGAAAGGAAGAAGACGAAGACGAAGACGAAGACGAAGACGAAGATGAAGACGAAGACGAAGACGAAGACGAAGACGAAGACGAAGACGAAGATGAAGATGAAGAAAATGCAGAAGAAGAGGAAGATAAAGAAGAAGAAGAAGAAGAAGAAAGAGATACGAGTCATGGTAATAACTCATCTCACTCGAGTGAAATTTCCTCTTCGCGAAACGGTCGGGATCTAATTAATAGAAATTAATTGCGTTGACCCGCGAAGGAGGACTCTTCGTATATACGAGGATGCACTCTCCCTCTTGAGCGTAGGCGTTGAGGATGCCGGAGGTCGAAAGAGTACCGAGAACTCGCCTACTCCCACCCTTTCTCTCTCTCTCTCTCTCTCTCTCTCCTTCTCTCTTTTTTCTTTTTTCTTTTTCTTTTTTTCTCCCTCTTTCTTTTGTATCCTTCGTAATCTCACTTCGACGAAAAGTTTCTCTCGATGACGCACACAACATACAACATGAGAGAGGGAGAGAGAGAGAGAGAGAAAGAGGAACCCTTTCTTTACGAGCACTATAAGTATAATATAATCGAAGGTGAGATCTCTTTCATTTAGCAGGGAATTGTTAAATAGAAAGTTGCAAATTGTTTTATTAAATTCTTTTAAATTTTTTCATCAAATATCATATTTATTAAGATTCGTGTATATATACATAGGATATGATTAATATTTTAATTATATTTTATATATACATGTTTATAATATTTAAGTGTGTAATAATTAATAATTATGTAATTAATGAATCTTAGCATGAAGCATTTCTATTTTTTTCTTATGATATCTTCTGTTTCAAAGTAATTATTGTTGGAAAAAATTGTTTAATTACTTGATCGTTACAATTTTTTAATTACTTAATTTAAAGTTTGTTTTTGATTGTAACGAATATATAAATACTAATTATTGATTAATTATCATATCGCATTGAATAATACTACGTATATAAAAATCGTTTGATTGTAATACTAATCGATTTGAATTTCTAACGTGATACTAATATATCCTAAACATTTCTTTCGCAAATTTATGCAATACAAAAAAAACTGATTCATCCATTATAACGCATACACATATATACATATACACTAATTATTTTCATCAACAAAAAATTACTATACAAAATCACTGTACAAAAAAAAAGCATAATACACGTTACATTTATAGTAATTAAACATTAATTTACTATAACTTTAATCTTTATATTATAATATAGATACAAATTTATATAGATAAGCATATATATATATATATATATATATATATATGTATATATACGTATGTATGTATATATATGTATGTGTATATATATGTGTATATATACGTATGTATGTTTATGTATGTATGTATATATATGTATGTATATATGTGTATATATATATATATATATATATATATATATATATATATATATATAGATACATACATCCATGAAGAAACGCGTGAAATCTCGACTTATACCGGGTGTCTCTTATATTAGATATTCTATCCCGTCGTTCGAGCAAACTCACGGTTATTTTAATTGGCCGATCTCGTAGTAAGGGTAGAAGTTAAAACGAGTGAGTGAGATAGACAGAGATATAAAGGTAAAGATAGATAGAGAAGGAAAGAAAGAGAGAGGGAAAGAAAGAGATAGAGATAGAAAGAGGGTTCTGTGTGTGTGATCGCCGCCGTCGTCGGCTAATTAAAAAGACGTTAGAGACACCTCGATCCTGCCGGCACATCGAGATGACAGGGCGAACCGAAGAAACCGGCCTCGCGGGCATTCCGCGAGGAGGAAAGCGAATGGTGAGAGAGAAAAAGAAAGAAAGAGAGAGAGAGAGAGAAAAGAAAGAGGAAGAGAGAAGGAGAAAGAGAGGACCAAGATAAGAACCGGCAAGCGTCATCGAACTCGCAATCACCCTCGATATCGATCCTACTTCTTGCACGATCGATTTCTTCTCTTTTTTTTCTTCTTTTTCTTCTTTTTTTTCTTCTTCTTCTTCTTTACAACTTTCGTTCTCGTTATTATTTATATATACGAAATTTATTTAGCTATTTTGGTTATTTTTGTTTATATTAATATTTACTATTATATATATATATGTGTGTGTGTGTGTGTGTTATAATTAATTTTTTAAAGTGTTATCCAAGTGAAAAGTATTTCATTTGTATTTTGTTGACTTTTTTATTTTTCTTTTTTCGTACAAATTTATCGGGAATTTTTATATTATTTATACGATATGAGAAAACAGAAAGAAATAAATAGAGAACAAAAGAGGAATGAAAAACCTTAAAAAATATTGAAAGAATAAGGTGATAAATCTTGAATAGCCAAACATATCCAATATATAACTCATAAACGATACATACATACATACATACATACATACATACATACATACATACATACATACAATCATAAAACTGGTAAAGCCAAGTATAAAATGTATCCCGTTATTTATCTATAGTACTATACACATACAGAGTAGAAGAAACCTTTTCTACAGGGAAACAAGCTCCAGTATAGAATTGGTACATGCCAACACTTTGATTTCCGAAGGATCGAGATGTAGAAAGGTAAAAAAACAATAAAACCGAAAAGAAATTACAAAAGTAAAAAAAAGAGGCAATAAAAAATATCGTAAGAAAAAAAATAAGTTGGTACCTAAGTAGAAGGTAGCGTAGGTTGGTGTTCTTCAGCAACAACAGCAGCAAGAGAAGCAAAAGAGATCAGCAGCAGCAGCAGCAGCAAAAACAGCAAAAACAGCAAAAACGGCAAGAACAGCAAGAACAGGAGGAGCTCGTGCAAATTTTATGTAGAAGTAGATACGTATGTATGTATAATATATATGTATGTATGGACTATATATACATAGTAGCGAAGGGAAAACGTTCGGTAGGGCTCGATGGAATGGGCCGGTTAAGGAGTAGGATCGTTTTCTGCCGGTAGTAAGAGCCGATCCTTCGTTATCGGACATCGGGTTGGGTGCACCGGCCTCATCACGCCTCGGACCCCTCCCCAACAGGTCGACGGGCCCAGTACTACGAGTCCCAGCATTGACTTTGCTGATACGTGTTGGGGGACTTTGCGTTACCCCCACCTATACATATTTCTATCTTCTTCCTACCCCTACTCCTTTCCGCAGAATGTACCAGTGCATCGTGATCATATATGTATATATATATATATATATATATATATATATATAGGCGTTTGCCTTCAACGTTACTACGAGCATCGATACTTGCTTCGAGTTATGCAACTATGTAGATCTCGATAGAACCAGCTTCTTTATATATATATATATATACTCCTTTTTTATCTTTCTCCTTCTCTCTTGGATTAAAATCTTTGAAGAGTAAGTTATATACGACTAGTATGGCATATGTGTGTGTGTGTGTGTGTGTTCACTTGCATAAAAAAAATAATAACAATAATAAAAAAAATATAAATACATATATATTTCGAAGTATATCTTCATAGAGATTACGAGAACAGTAGAAATCCTTATGGTAGGTAAAACGAAGGTGTTCCATTTTAATAATGGTTAAAAACGTCTTCGCCAACACCTGGATCTGATCTAAGAAACCTGTAAGTGTTCGAAAAAAAAGAAAAGAAAAAAAGAAGGAAAAAAAGAAAACAGAAGGCACCTGGACGAGTCTGTAATCCGAGCTACAGACCAAGCTGATAAAGAGTTCTTCCTTCTCTTCTTTTAGTATGGAATAGTATTGGCCGAGAGTTAATGACACTTTACTCAAGTCAAGGACATCTTTATATCGGAGATCTCTACTGTCTTCTGCGGAATTAACAAGAGAGAAAGAGAAAGAGAGAGGAATCTCGAAGGATGTGGAAATGGTGGTAAAGGTGTGGTGATATATATATATATATATATATATATATATATATATATATGTATGTATGTATGTATGATGTATGTATGTATGTATGTATGTATGTATATATGTATATATTATTTTGAAGGAGTTAACTCAGTCACTGTTGGAGACTAATAGTAATGTATTGTTTGTGAATGCTAAGCTTTGCCTACCTACCTACCTACCTACCTACCTACCTACCTACCTACCTATCTATACTTATACCTATATCTATCTACATATCTACCTATGTACGTCGTTTAAAACTCTCATTCTCCTCTCTTGTCTTGGTCGTTGTTTTAGTGGTACTGGACTGTCCACGACGTGTTTGTCTTGCGGTGAGTGACTTGCAGACCGTTCCAGTCCAGCTTAAGAAGAGAAAACACGGACAATGCTGAAAATACTCGAGACTTGAGACTTGGCATCAATCTGTTCGAACAGTCTCAATGATACTTCCTTCGAAACTTTTTTTGGTTTTCTTAATAATAATAATAATAATATATATGTATATATATATATATATATATATATATATATATATATGTAATATCTAACGGGTATATACAGAATGTTCCGTGTAACGGTTGCCATGATTTTTTCGGAGACTTTTCCGGTGATGTGTGAAAAGAGAAGAGAAACAAAAAAATTACTTCAAACGAAAATGATCGTCAATAAATCGCACGAATGAAAGTTTGAAAAGGAAAAGAAAAATTAATTTTTTCAACGATGTAAGAAATTTTTATACGGTATTGTAGATGGGTGATATTTAAACGAATTCAAACGATGTAGGACTAAGCTATTCGGATTTGTTTAATAATTTGTTGAGAAAATGATTGTAAATGTAATAAGAACGAGCTTCCACATTTATTCTCATTACATATTTATTTATGGAAGTATTTGTACGGTCAATTGTAGTTACGAAATTACCTGTAGACATTATTCAAGAACTTTGTGAAAGTATAAGTTTTCGTATATACAACTATAGATCGAAATCCTATATAATATCGTGTTTTGCATTGATCGATCGATCTTCGTTCGATCGATCGTTATAGTATTCGTATATATGCAAATCGGTGTTACTAATGTAATTATTATCTTTCTGATTAGATAAAAAATGATGTACGAACCAATCCTTTCAAGGTCTAATTAGGATGGAACAATGTCATTAATGTAATCAAGTATTATCAATATGATTGATTACGTCAAAAATATTGTACGAGAAGTGATCCTTTTTAAAAGTCTAATTGTTATCTCATTTTGTCAGGACGAAGAGAAGAGTATCAATGCAAATTGAGATAGAACGTAGCCGATGTAATTAAGTATTAATCATTATGATTGATTAGGTATACAAACGAATGACATATGATCTGATCTGTATCTTTTTTATTTCTTTTTTTTTTATGATTAAACCAACGATTTAATATGTTTACCATTATGCAGAGTGTCTTATGCTTTAAACGATCTTGAAATATCTTTGATCTTATTACTTTTATAAAGAATTATTATCGAATACTATTATCGAGTACTAGTGAGACACCCTGTAAGTAGTTACTTACCTATGTATCATTATCTGATAAATGTACTCTTGTCTTTCAAGGTCAAGTTGGAATCTTCGAAAGGAAGAAATTTCGAAGCAATGTATCGGAACTATTTGATCATCTGAAGTCTGTCCAATCTGATCGAATATAACGGGTGTAGAACAATAAGAAATTGGGGGAAGTGTGCCAGATCGTTCGGTCTGTGTAATACACGAACGTGCTTCATCGGAATGGTACACGCCTTCGGTTGATCGAGTTCCTTAGTCGTAATATCACCCACACAGGTTACACTGTACGGTGCTGGTATCACATAGCGATACCGTAAGCAGCAATATGGGCGGGCACGTGCACGCGAGTTTCTCGCCGATGAAAACAACGGCTACGGCACACATATTATTAATTATCATAATTATTACTCTCTCTCTCTCTCTCTCTCTCTCTCTCTCTTTCTCTCTCTCTCTCTCTTTTTCTCAGGACAGTTATATAGTCGAGTAAAAAGTACTCTTGGATTTTTCGTCGCTTTCGTCATCGGATTGTATGCGAACGAAATGATCGTAATTATGTCGACCTCAGACAGAAACACACACACACACACACACACACACATATATATATAAACGTACAACGCATGCATGAACATGGATACGTACAGAGAGACATACGTATACGTATAAATATACTTTAGTGAATTATGGAGTATAAATTTAACCGGTTGATTAAATTTATTAAACGGAGAGATTAAATTTTAACGAGTGCTCCGGTCATTCTTAAGAACTTCTTTTTTCAATAATTTTATAATGTTTATATGTATTGTAAAATTTTATCTTTTTCTTTTCATCTTCTTTTTTTCTCTTTATTTTTTTTTCCTTTTTCCTTTTCTTTTCTTAATGAATCCACTTTTTTAGAAAAAATTACTTCGTACGTCATAGAGTTCGTTAATTATTATCTACACGACATACACCTTATTTGTATCTTTCTAATTATTCCTATTCAACAATATTAGCTTATTAAAATTTTCATATTTGATATTATACATACATACATACATATATATATATATATATATATATATATATATATATATATATATAAATATATAAACATTAATATGTTTCAGCATGACACGTTGGAGTTAACACCCACGAGACGATACGATACGATACGATACTCAGCGAGTAGCTACTATAAGAATAGATTTTCTGTCGTACGAAAACGTTCGACGATTATATCTATCCATCTACCTATCTATCTATCTATCTGTCTTTATCTCTCTCTCTCTCTCTCTTTCTCTCTCTCTGTTTCTCTCTCTCTTTTTGAACGTACCTGACTGCCCTAACGTTTCTCGTAAGCAACGCGTCGTTATACTCTCTCTCTCTCTCTCTCTATCTCTCTCTCTCTCTCTCTCTTTCTTTCTCTCGTGCTGCCTAAGGCATGTCTTCGATGGCGAACACGCTGTTAAATATAGCGAGGGCATTCATAAATCAGGCGAATACCGGCGATGTTAAAGGGGCGGTCGTCTTGCGTGGGCTGACCAGGCGAATGCGAATGCGTGGTGGAACGTTAAGGCAGGCATAATAACTGTGTGCACGAGAAAGAAAGAAGGAAAGACAGAAAGAGGAACAGAGAGAGAGAGAGAGAGAGAGAGAGAGAGAGAGAGAGAGAGAGAGAGAATGGAGAAAACTAAATTCTCAGCGTTATGGACCACCCCTAGATAAACCTTATCTTTTCTTCTCTCTCCCTTTTTCTTTCTTTTTTATCAATTTTTTGTTTATAGATTCGATGAAAATATCTCACAAATTTCTATTCGGTCAGCGGATTCTCGGTTGCGATTTAAAATCTTTTGTATTTAGTTTCGATATAATTATGATTTATTTCTAATAGAGAATAAAGAAAAACTAAATTCTTAATATCGCGAAGCACCCTTCGATGAATTCTCTCTCTTTACATTTTTTTCTTACTATCGTTTTCTCTCTTCATCAATTTTTTTTATCTTTTTTCATTTAATCATCAACTTGATAAGAAGATCTATCACAAATTTCGTTTCGATCGATAAGATATAAAATTTTCTTTACTTAATTTCAATGTAATTACGATTTATTTGATTATGAGCTTTATTTCAAATCAAATGGAATCGTCAGATTGATGAAATACAATTTTCCATCTTTCTCTCTCTCTCTCTCTCTCTCTCTTTGTATGGCTTCTTTCATTCGGATGAGAAGAATTGAGAAATATCGAAATCAATCTGTATGATCGATGATGGTACACGAGAATAGCACCCTTGTGAAAGACCGAGTTGAATAAGACAAAAAGAATAAAAGAAAGAAAAAGAAAAAGAGAAACAGAGAAAGAGAGAAAGAGAGAGAAGGATAACCATTTATGGTATTGATGTTAGCACAGAAGTGGGTCATCTTTGGATTCGTAGGTGTCTCGGTTGGTCGTCAATGATTATTCACGGCAGGTTCTATTCATCCGTCCTTCCGGAGTACTCTCTTCCTTCTTACGTCATTGAGAGTAAAATAAAATAAAATTAAATAAAAATAAGAAATAGAGAGAGAGAGAGAGAAAGTAATAGAAAAAGAGAAAGATAGAAGGATAGAAGGATTCTGATTCCAATGTGAAACTAGCAAAGCGCATACAGTGCTCAAAGCTCTCGGGTGGCGCTCGTCCAAGTGGCTCTTGCGAGCCATCAATCTTCGTTTTATCTTCTTCTCAATGGCCGTCGTCTAGTCGTCGCTCTAGGTGGGCGTGATGTTTGCATCTTTAACGACGACGATCATTCCAAAGTAACCGTTACGTAATCCTTTTCTTTCTTCCTTCCTTCCTTCCTTCCTTCCTTCCTTCCTTCCTTCCTTCCTAACTTCCTTGCTTACTTCACTACGTTTAGAGACGTATGTTTCTTCGACAAAAGATACGATGGTGAAAGTGTAGGATATCGATTGAACCTTACGGTCCAATGGTTTCGTTAATTGCTTCACTTTTATCTTCTATTAGTCCTTTTCCTTTTTTTTTTTTTGGTTGTTGTTTCCTTTTTCTTCTTTTTTTTTCTTTTTCTCTTTCATTCATTAATTCATTTATTTCGTACATCCTCGCTCTACGTTTTCGCAATATTTAACTGGAACGATTGAACATAGTGATTGAGTAGGACAACCGTTCGATTGTTATTGCTTGAAAGTGAATTGGAAATGAAGTTTTCGATTGGATCGATGAATTGCGTACACGTTTGTGTAATGAGTGTTTAAAATTAGATGATGATGGGATGGACAAAAGGGAGAGGTACTAAAAGGTGAGAGAGATATTATTATTGATAGAAATTAATCGGTATTAAACGATCAATATACACAAGTGTTAAGTTTGGTTTAAAATTCGATAGGTTTAATTAAAGTTCGAATAAATTCGTCAAAGTACGAAATCAATTAATGCGAATGCAAATAAAAGGAAAGTTTTACTTCAGAAGTGGACGATCCAAGAAAGGATAAAAAAATTGTTTGATAGAAAATAAATTTGTACAACACCGAAATTAGATAATCCTAATTCGAATAGATCAATTTCGAGTAAATCTCCAAAATTAGACGACCTCATTCCCGTATTAATCGATTCTCACTAAACGAGTACTAAACTTTTACAAACATACGAACGATACATTAATAAATTCAAGGAAGATAATTTTGGTATTTTTTATGACCAAAAAGAAAAAGAAAATAATCACTATCGCACTTCGTCCTCGTAATACCATGCGTTTATGTGAAACGTGAAAACGTGGTTACCGTGGGCAGTTGAAATAACCGAGATCAATGTAAAAACATCTTAGAACTTGAGAAATGAAGATGAAGGGGAAGAAACCGAGGAAAAGAGAAGGAAGTTAGTGGGTAGTACACGTGGCGACGAAAATGTGTTCTGTGAATACGAGGCCACTGTGGGAATGATTAATGTCCTTGGACGTGGAAACAGAGTAAACGAATTTGTTCGTATATTCTCTTACACAATTTTGCAAGAGTAGTTAAGCATAGATAACTCTAATCAGTTACGTCGTTCGATTTCTCATTAACATTACTTTATTCGAAACCAATCGTGAAAAACGAAACAAATACAATCTACAACAATCTAAACAAATCATTTTTACGTATAAATTATTTTACAAATAAATATACATATAAAAACTAATGAATATCTATTGAATGCCTACAATCTTTTTCTAATCAAATAAATCTTGTCATATTTTGTAATTCAATTTTATAAAACATTACAATAAGAATGATGAGTGTCCTTTAATCTTCACTTTTGTTTTTCTCTTATCTTTCTTTCTTTCTTTTTCCTTTCTCTCATTTTTTTCTTTTTTTTTTACTTCTTTTTATATACTTTTTATTAACGTCGGTGGTGCAACGAGTTGGCCGAAAGTATCGCTGGCGGGATTATGAGATTAGGGGTAGGGGTTTAGAAGAAGGTGTTTTAGTGAGAGAAGGGCGATGTGATCTACCGTGCTAATACTCGAACAGTCCCGAATGGACACGCGATAAAAGCGATTGCTTTAAAGTAGCCTCGTAAACTATACACTCTGGCGTTCAGAAAAGGTTCCTTAGAAAATAACGAGGCACCCCTCGACGATTTATTTGCCCTCTGACTACCGGCACTCGCGAATAAAGAAAGTAAATCGACCCATTCTAATTCGTCCATGTTGGCCCAAAGAAAATTCATTCTCTCTCTCTCTCTCTCTCTCTTTCTTTCACATTCTTTCTATCTTTTTCTCTTTCTCTTTCTCTCTCTCTTTCTTTCTCTCATTTATTCTTTTCGTCTTTTTCTTTTTCTTATACATTCATACAAATACATATTTTCTCTCTCTTTCTCTCTCTCTTTCTATTCTCTGAAGATATATTACATTTAATTATTATTACACCAGTCTGGTACAATGGAATTTAAAAAATTTACATCTTCCCATCCTTTAACTCCTTCTATTCATCTTCGAATCTATCATATGGATTCTAAAGATATCGAAGAAATACGCGCGTTACGGAGTTATTTCTATGCAAGAAAAATATAGAAGAGATTAGAAGAAGAAGATTAAGATGGCAACCAACGTATAGAGAAAGAAGAGAGAGAGAGAGAGAGAGAGAGAGAGAGAATTTGTTCTACGTACGATTGAGATCACTGTGACGTCACTATCATCTTCCGCTACATTAGAACGTACGACTTCGCATGGAACTTACGAAATCAATGAAGTATCTTTTTGAAATAAAATAAAAAAAATTTTTTATCTTCTTTTATCATACGCTATCTTTCTCTTTCTCTCTTTCTCTTTGTCATTGTCTTTCATTCTCTCTCTTACTGTTTCTCTTTCTCACATACACACACATACATACATACAAACGTCCACATTCTTTCTTTCTCTTCTTTATCGTCTCTTCTCTTTTTATCTCTCTCTTACACGTACATATATACATATACTTTCTCTCTCTCTCTCTCTCTCTCTCTCTCTTTTTGTCTATATCTCTCCGGTGCTGTCTTTCATAGTAGAAGCTGCAATTTACAGGCAATTGAGCACATTCAAGCATACATGTGTGTGTGTATATATATATATAGGTATGTATGTATGTATGATATATATATATATATATATATATATATATATATGTATGTATATAAGTAGATATATACATAAGTCTGATGCTTAGCTCACGTATGCAGGTAGCCGAGAAGACGTCGATTATTTATAGTCCGTTGCACTTACAAATGTGCATCGTGCCGGTGTACATGGACTCTCGAGAAGGTAGAGACCCTTTCGTCGTCGATAGCATCGACTTACTTTCCGCGAGCGAAATACAGACGTGAAGGTGAATCTCTTGCCTAAATTATCTTCGACCAATTCGATTGGTTCTTTTATCTTGCTATCCCCATTTTTCCTTTTTTCTTTTTCTTTCTTTTCATTTATATTCCTTCTTTTTCTTTTTTCTTTTTTTTGCTTGATCTTGTTTATTCGATCAAAAGGACAAATGATTAACTCCTAATTAGAAAATAATTATTTTTCGATAACGTTCGATTAGGATTAGTTAAATTAAATTATTTTTTTTTTGTTTTGAATTGATTTATATTAAATTTTGATAACATTTTTATGTCGTTTATTAAAACATATTATAGCGATTATTATGCGATATAATTAATATCTTTATTTTAACAGTATTGTATATTAATTAATTACATTCTAAATGGAATAAATGATAAATCTATCTATCAATTTATTTATCAATCTATTTATCCGTTTATTTATATAATAAAATATTAATCAAATGAAAATTAAATATATAAAAGATTCATTGAAAAATTTGGAAGAAAAATATGACATTAAATCAAGCAACATTGCGATCCAAATAAAACAACAATGAGATACTTGCGATCTATCTATTTATCTATATAATTAGATATCGATTAAAAAAACATTAAATATATAAACAAACATATAAATCGTACAAATTTCGAAGTGGAAACGGATGTTAATTTAAATTATATATAATTACATTGCAGATCTAAATTATACTTATCCATTGATCTAGTTATACGCGAAAAAAAATATCCATTGAAAAAAATATCAGAGACCGTTCAAAATTGAAGACAAAAAAGAGAAAAAAAGGAAAGGGAGAAGAAAAAGAAGAAGAAAAAAGAGAAAGAAAGAAAGAAAATAAACACATTCAGAAAATTGAATGATTCGGAGTTTCAAAATAAAAAAAAAGAAAAAGGAGAAGAAGCGCTCGAATTTCGTCGAAAAAATATTGACGTTCGATGGAATACGTTTGAAAGATTTAAAGGCGTAAAATCCCAACGTACTTACTTCCTTTCCAGCGAATTTCGTTCATCGTAGAGAGTTTTTTCATTCATAACAGGGAATACTGAGAAAGACAGGAAGAAGGAAATGATAACAGGTGGAAAACAGAGAGAAGAGAATGACGGCATATGTAAGTTCCACGAGATCGTGGAACAAAATATTTACTTTCGCGTATCGTATATAAGATTGCCGATCTAAGAGCTGAATATAGAAGAGTTAAGGATTAGAAAATGGTCCACGAGGCTTTCCAAATTTATCCAGTTATTTGTTTGCTCGTTCTGCCGACGTCGTAACGTCAGAGAAAGAGAGAGAGAGAGAGAGAAAGAGAGAGAGAAAGAGCTAGAGAGCTAAAGAGAGAAAGAGAGAATACAGACTATCCACCGAAAACGTCACCAACACGATAATACGACGAAGAAAATTCTATTTTCGATCCTACTCGAAATAGATACTCTAGAATTGTTTGTGTAGTCTATACATTTATATATATGTGTGTGTGTATCTATATATAAAAACAAGAGAGTGAGAGAGAGAGGGAGAGATAATATTCACGTACTTAGTAGCTTATCGCTTTTGCATAGAAACTAAAGATCTCAGAACAGATCTTGATGACGTATTGCATCCGCGGTGTATCCCAAGTATATAGATCAAATTTTTGGAAGCGAGTTTCGTATCCGGGAAAAGAGACGCAAATATATATATATATATGTGTGTGTGTATGTCTGCGTGCGTATTTGTGTGTGTGTATGTATGTATATATTACTATTTATATATATATATTATATCTATTTAAATATATAAAATTAAATAAAATATAATATGTACGCGTGTATCAAAAATAGAGAAACTCTTTGCAATTAATTTCTTTTTCATTTTCTCAAAATGATAATCCATTAAAACTTTTATTCTGAGAAAAGAGAAATATAAGAAAAAAGTGAATTAGTTTTAAATTTGTCCAAGGTATGTTGTTTGACAATAATTTGATATAATCGATCTTTGCGATACGATCGAAGGTTTAGGCTACTTAAATTACGGAATTATTAGCTTTAAAATACAAGCCTTTCGAAAGAGAGAGAAGAAAAAAAATTGTAAAGTTGGTCATATACGGATGTTGCTTTTTACAGATTCAGTGACCCCTGAATTCGAAATCTGGCCGCAAAAAAAAGGAAAAGAAAAATATTATTTCGTAAAGTCCAGCTGTTCTTAATATTTTTATGTACAGTTAACAGGATGATATCTCAACCTGTTAACTGTGTAAATTTTTTTCATTATATCTATATATCTAATATTGTATAGCAAAAATTAAATGATGACGAATTTAGTCCAGTCAAACGCAAATTATATCGAGTTATCGTAATGAAATTGAATTAAATTATAACGAACGATAGGAGCAAAATTTTGTTACGATAAAAAATAGTACAATAATAATAAAAATTAATAAAATTCAATCGTAATGAAATATCGTAATAAAATTGAATTAAATTATAACGAACGATAGGAGCAAAATTTTGTTACGATAACAAATAATACAATAATAATAAAAATTAATAAAATTCAATATAGATACGCACGATCATAGACAATTTGTATTGCCTTACACTTATCGTGTCGTGTCTACGTCGTTTCCGCGTCGTTTCCGCGTCACCCGCGTCGTTGACTCGTCATGTTCGTCTCGTGTTCGTGTCGTGTCAATGTCGTGTAGGTATCGTGTCCGTGTCGTGTTCGTTTCAAGCCTGTGTGCCGTTTCCGCATCGTTTCCGTGTCGTATCTGTTTTGTTTAAATAGCGGACATAATTAATAACAAATGTCCTTGGATATTAAGTCGCTATAAAGAAGACAGAAAATTTTTTAACGACAGTGACTGCTGATTGTTTAATAAATTTTTTTCTTTTTTTATTTCGTCAGTATCTCTATATCGTTCAAAAATGTTTTTGTATAAAAATTTACAAATATTTTTTTTTCAAATTTCGCAATCTTTTATTATATATATATATATATTTTATATATAAAAAATATATATATATATAATAAAAGATTGCGAAATTTGAAAAAAAAATATTTGTAAATTTATATATAAAAAATATATATATATGAATTGACAGGTTATTTTATTTCCTATCTTGTTAATTTTTTTCTTTTTTTATTTTTTAATAAGAAAGAAATAATTTTTATTTTATTATTCGTCTCATCTTATCGAGTAATTTTACACACGCACACATTCACATATCTATACACATACATATATATACTTGGAAATATTTACATGTACACAACATACGCATAAGATGAAATATTGCCATGTACGAGGAGACGTGTGGAATTCATAAGATTAAAAGATAACACGGTTTGCGATAATTATTAACAAGATCTCAGTATGACTCCGCCATTATTACTTCGATGACAAAGTCTCTGACAAGAACCGAGTCGGTAGTCAAGCTCTTATTAAAAGAGTAGCTTCTTATTAATCTTCCTTGGCATTGGAAATAAAAGAAATAAAAAGAAAACAAAAAAACGAAAGAAAAATCCACTGAGAAACGAGACCTGCCGTTAAGATAAAATCTTTAAATACATATGTGTAAGATTGTTTGTATGTATATATCTATGAATGTGTTTCTACATTACAAACGCATAAACGAATCCTCGTAAATTATTTAGATATCGTCCCACATTTGTTTTCATACGTTATTTTAATTTCATAATTTTTGTTTTACTTTATTATTGTTATTATTATTTTTTTAAATGAATTATTTCAATATTTTTATTTTCATTATCTCTTTCGTATTCATTACTTTATTTCACATATTGTTCGTAATTTTATTTTCATCATCCTCGTACTTGTTATTTTATTTCACATAAGAATTGTTTTTTTTTATTTCTATTTTCCTTACATTCATGGTCGCCATTTTTTTTTCTTTTATTAATTTTATTTACAATTGTTGTTTTATTTCATGCGTGTGAGCGAACGAATTTTAAGAAAAAACGAAATTGTTAACGAAGTGGAGGTTTATGATTAAAAAATATAAAATATGGACGAACTTATTGAAGTGATTTTCTTCGAAAATGAAAATAAAATGCGATAGATATTTCACCAAACATGGCTGATTCTTTTCTTGAGCAATCCTTGTACGGGCTGAAGGGACGGCACTTGCAAAACATCCTTAACGATTTTAATTAACTCCGTTAGCTTTAGCAGGAGAGTCTCTCTCTCTCTTTCTCTCTTTCTCTCTCTTTTTCTTTTTCTCTCTTTCTCTTGCTCTTTCTTTACGTACGCAAATGTACAGGCTGACTATACCGTTAGACGAGTCTTCGTTAGAAGAGAAAAGTCTTGGTTCGGTACTTCTCCTCGAATGTTATTCGACGAAACTTTGAAAATAAGAAAAAAAAAGAAAAAGAAAAAAAGAAAAAAGTTCGAACGATAAAAATTTTGTGGTTCGATTAGTTATCTAATTAATTTTTTAATTATTCGATCAAATTGATTTTTATTACTACTATTATTTAATCAATGATTCTGTTTAACTCGAAGGAACTTAAATTAATTTAAAAATAATGACTCATTTGCATTACATTTTTTTTTTTTGGTTAATTCTTGGTTAATGTAATCTAAAAAAAAAATGTTCGTTTATTCGTTCATTCCATTATTTTATAAAAATAATTATAATTAATAAAAGTCAAGATACAGCTTTCGTTATTGATTTCAGTAGAAAATTTATAAATAAAGAATCAAAGATATCTTGTAACATAGATTATATTCCTATAAATAATATAAATTAACATTGATGTACATATATATATAAAATTTCATACACGCACATAACATCCTTGCTAGGATTGTTGGGCGTGTCAGACGTCAGTGGGTCGACGAGCAGAACGTATCGCGATAACGTGTTTCTAGGTCACTCACCGTGTATATATACAAGATCAACGTACTCGTTTCTTTATCTTGAAAATAAAAAAAAAAGATAGATAGAGAGAAAGAATAAGTAAGAGAAAGAGAGAAAGAGAAAAAGAGAAAGAGAGAATTACAAAAGAAAAATCATTTATTTCTTATTCTCTCTTCCAGAACTATAAAAAAGAACAAGTAATTTATTTGTTAGTAACTATAAAATAATTATCGATATTTATTTTTAAAATTGATAATTTCCGTAAAAAAGAAATTTATACACACACACACACACACACACACACACATATATTCACACATATACATACACACATATATATACATACATATAAAAAATGAATATTAAAAAACAAATCTATACGTATGCATATTTTTATTGTAATCGATTCTTACTAACCGATTGATAATCGTCAAAAAAAAAAAAAAAGCGAGAGAGAAATAGAGAAAGAGAGAGATGCCACGTGAACAAAACTTATTAACAGTATCGTTTTCTACTATCTCATTTAACTGGACTATTAACCTTGCATCTTGTCTCGTAAATTTCCTGTTAACGGCTAGAGCAAAAGCTTCCTGGCTTACTCGCGAGCCAACGATGCCAATGAAGAAGAAAAAAGGACTCAAGTTATCGCAGTATATACTCTTTAAAGAGAGAAAGAATTCTATCGTCCACACACATACACACACACACACACATACAAATCTATTTTTTAAATAAATTTTTTCATTTCTTCTTGAAAGTTAGTCGAGTGTCTTGCAGGAAGGAAACGTTTAAGAAAGATAAGGAACCGTGTTAATTGCCTTTCCATTAAGTTGAGAGAACAAAGGGCACGTGTTTAAGAGAGAGAAAAAGAAAGAGAGAGAGAGAGAGAGAGAGAGAGAGAGATAGGACATTAGCAACCGGTCCGTGACCGATCATTAACGGTTAGAACAAACGGTAGCAAGCAACAAACGAAGATTTAACTCTTTTCGACTACGATCGACACGAATTAGTATTGTCTATGTGGTCCCAAAGGCGTTGGTTGAACGAATACCGCGATCGATTTTACTGATCGATCGTACTCCCTCAATTCTCTTGGTGTATAGACCTCTAGGAAATAGAGAAAAAAGAAGAAAAAGAAAAACAGAAAAAAGAAACAAAAATTTTCGTTAATTAACTTCCTACATATAGCAAACTCGAATCGACGATCACGTTCTTATGGTGAAAGCAATTAATTCGTTGTTAAAACAAAATCGTATTTTCATTTGTTGTTATTTATTTGTTTATTTGTTTATTTTTTTCAGGAGATTGCTTTCTAATAATATTATTTGCCGTTAAATAAGATGTGTATTTTCGTTTTTCTAGTTTTTTCTTTTTTTTTTTTTTTTTTTATGATCATTTATTTCCAACATTAAGTCGAAGTAAAAAAATATATTGTGATCGTGTTAGGTCTTGTAATTAATAAAGTTAAAAAATCTTGTGAAATTATTTTTTCTTTTCTTCTTTCGTACTGAATATCACGCGAAGGTTATAGTATGTATCATAGGTCGTTTGAAATTCTTCTTGATGTCGGCTACAACGTAACATTACGATGAGCTGATGTTAATGTGGATAAAAAGTGACGACGATCTCAAAATGACATTTTAAATGACCTTGGAGGGATATATATGTATATATTTTTTATCGTCATCAGATATTAACCACCTTTAAAAGTCGTACAAACTTGTCTCGCTAATTTTCTTTCTTTTCTTTTTTTTTCGTAATTTCCCTTCGATAGCAGCTTTTTTTAAAAACTAATTTGGATGTTCAGATTAAGTGAGTCACCCTGGTACATACCTATATACGTGTGTACATACATAGTATGTATATTTTCGTTATATTTTCTCCTAGGTAGATTGTTTTACAGTCGAAAGTTTGATTACGTACAGCTCGAAATGTTTAGTTTCATTTCAAGAGTTAGTTTTCTCAGTGGATCTTCTAGAACTAAAAAAAAAAAAAAAAGAGAGAGAGAGAGAGAAAAAGGAAAAGAAAAAAAAGAGAAACAAAAAAAAAGAAAAATCCTCCAGGAGAAAGAAGGAAAAAAATTAAAATAGAAGAAAAAGAAAAGCTTCGCGTATTTTCTGTTATCGTAATCCGCTTCTGTTTTATGAAACATGAACATTACTACTGTCGTGAATGTCTTCTTTGTTTTATTTTTTTGTATACAGCTTTTTTTCTTTTCTTTACGGTCACATCTAGAAGATCAGATAAAATTATAGAGAGATAGAGATGGAGATAGAGAGATAGAGAGATAGAAAGAGAGACTTGGCTAGGTTTGACGTCACGGTCTCTAACGGAGTTCATAAATTTTCTAGTCGAATTTAGAAAGAGGTGCTGCTTGCCTGCACTTACGTTACCCGTTCAAAGTCTATGAAATGGTCAATGTATAATAACTCGTGCACAATTATTAATATTAAATATTAGGTATTAGATATTAGTATTAAGTATTAATTAATTATTAATTTATTATCATTAGATATTATTACTTTACATTGATTTTAATCTGATTTTTATTCATTATTATACTTTATATTACCAATATGAAAAAATAAACTTATGATACATATATATATATATATATATATATATATATATATATATATATATATTATATATAGTTGATAATAGATAGTATTATGTATAGCATGGAGAAAACACACGACTAAGCTTTACATATATGGATAATACATCTCTATTTTATACTGAACTCGATGGATAATGGATCGTGGACCTTTTGGTGTTTGTTGTAAGTACGTACAACGCGGTAACAATATAATCGTGATCCCATGAGTGGTGTTCGCTTATAAAAGCGCTTTTGCAAAGGAATGGCCGTTCACGTGAGACAATATGCGGAAATCGTTTTATACGACGCGAATGCCCCAGGGTAGAAACCTAGCCACCATCACTACCACCACCACCACCACCACCACCACCTCCACTATCACCATCGCCACCACCGCCATTATCGAATTGAGACAATGAGATCGATGCAAGATCGTAAGGACGACGACTTTCCATGGTATATGAGAATAATGGTAAGAGATTTTCTAATTATATTTTGTTTTAATTTATTTTATTTTCATTTTATGATTTTTGTTAAAAAATTATTTAAAACTGTTGTTCGTCAAATTTTTGTTTTCGAAATTGTCTTGTCCGTTTTATTTGAAATTTTTGTATAAATTAATACTCGATATTTCTTAATTTTTGTCAGTTGATATTTTTATATTTTTTGCTTCTATTTTCTTTTTATATTTTATTCGTATTCATCTTTAAAATGGCACCTATCTTCGTCAAAATCGATCAAAAATTACGTTCAAATTCATTCTTAGCATAAACGGTTATTTTTATTGATGTTAGTCATGCATTTTTCATAAAAAATAATTTTCGTGCAGTGACGCCCCTTGAAACTTAGAATGAAATAGAAGAAAGTCATACACCGGTTACTGATATTCATGTATGCGTTTGAATTGTGTACGCTTTGTTTCCATGAAGTAGATGATGGTCTGCTTGTTTTTATACGTATAAATTGATGTTCAAATTTTCCGAATCGTTTGAAACGCAAGAAAACGCTTTTCATGATATTCAAACTACAAGAAAAGATATGATAAATCATTTGGGAATTTTAATGATCTTTAGGCAGATGATTCTACGATTAAAATAACGAAATAGGTGTTAAGCCATTCGTATCAATGAATTCTTGTTTATGAGATATTGTTAAATTTTAGAGTAGTTCAGTTTATATTTTATAAATTAGAAACGTGAAGATCTATGTAACAAGAAATATTTAGCAGAATTTTAAATATTTAGATCTATAAATCAGAAATCGTGGATTTGAAGAGGCTGAATAGATTTAGTCTCTTTTTTCTTTTCTTTTTTTTTTTATTTTATCAATGTACTATAAACTGATTTGTTCTTTTTCTTATTTCTCGTAGATCTTTTTAAATTCTCGTAGAGCACCTCGTTACTTTGATTTTTTAATTATTTAATAACAATAATAATAGTGATAGAGTAGTATAAAGGAATATGGGTCTCCAGATGCAGTAACCTCCACGTGGTGAGACCTGGGTCGGTATTACTTACGATATATCGAAATTTAATAGGATGCAAGTAATACCGGGCGAATGGCTGCATATTTCAGTGCGTTTTGAAAAATCTCTTTTGATTCTAATTAAATATTAAAATAGTTAACATTTCGTATTGTTAATTATGCTTAACATAGATAAACAGATTATATACAATAGAATTTTTAAATAATTTCTTTGGGAAGCACACTGAAAAATACTTATGTTATTCTTACTTATTCTTCATTCGTAACGATAATGAATAGTCTTAAGTAATTGATTATTTTCATTTTTCAAACCGTTTCTTTTTTTTTAATATAACATTTTTAAATAATTTATTATATAGTATCATAGTATTATATTATTTTTTAGTATTATTATTTTATAGTGTTATATTATGTGGACTTTTCTTTTTTTATTCTTTCAAAATTATTTAATCATAGGATTCGGTAATATACGTGTCTGTGTAATTCATATTATCTTGTATTCTATGCTCTCAGAATTGTTTCATAGAAGTTCCATAAAAAATATATGTTAACTCGAGTCGACCGGGATAGAAAGTCGTTTCTACGAATAAAGGACGGCTACTACACGTGAGCGAAGATCTCATTACGTCTCTCCCGCGCTTTTGCATAACGCGAATTTGCATCGTTTGACATTTATTAAGAATACGAGTGCATACTAAGTCTCTACTTTGACATCATCGATTCGTGATTTATAATCGATAGACTCGTAGTGATAGACATTAAAAAAAAAAAAAAGAAAGAAAGAAAACAAATCAAAAATAAAAAAGAACGCAACAGTACATTTCTTTTCGTAAATGTAATTTTGTTTTCTTCTTCAATACACATCTTTTTAATGCAAATTCCTTTCCACTTTCCTCTTAATCCCTTCTCGTCGAAACGCCAAATTCTTTGTTCTTCGTCAAAATGAAAAATTGTTTCCCTTGAATTTAAATTCGTTCTCTCCTATCACGCGAATATATCTTTCTTCGTCGATAATAAAATGATTTTTCTTGAATTCCTTTCTTTTCTTTTTTTTTGTTTTTTTTTTCTTCTCCTCCGATGCAAAATTTTCTTTTCTTTTCTTTTTCTCTATTTTCTCCTACGTCAAATATATTTTTTCCTCGACGAAAATACTTCTCCTCGGGAATATAAAATATTTTTCTTTCGTTGTTATTACTAATCGACGAGGCTTTTTAAACGAACTACCGAATTAAGAATAATTTTTTATTTCGTCAGATTCATCGATATTATATATGATCGTTTGAAAAGACTAAACTATAAGGGTTATTCAGGCTCGACTCGTAACGTCGTTTGATCGAACGGTTTTATGTACCTTCGATCGTGCCAACCCGACAGACGTCGAAGAATGCGAACGATTGCGAACGACCCACCCATTTGCATCCTCTTATTCTTTTTTCCGAACGAAAAGACACGCATCGTGGTTTCTCTTCCTCCCTCTTGCACAATCGATCTTGGCACCGAACTCGATGGCGCCGAGTTTGACCTCTGTTTTTTATTTTTCTCGTTCGATGTTTACCCTTGTTTTCTTTTCTTTTCTTTTCTTTTTTTTTTTAAATCATCATCAATCATCATCCTCGTCGTCGTCGTCGTCGTCATCGTTGTTGTCGTCGTAATAATAAAAATGATTATTCATTGATTTGTCATCTTCTTTTTTTATTCGACGTTTACCTTTGCTTTTTTTTTATATCATCAACGTCATCATAATCATCATGGTTGTATATAAATAAGAAGAAATTATTAATTGGTTCATTATCTAATTTTTTCTTCTTCAATGTTTAGCTTCTTTTTTTTATGTATTTACGATATAACCATTACAATCATAATCAACAAAGTGATTAATTAATTCGTCATCTTTTCTTTTTTAATTCGATGTTTACTTTCTTTTTCTTTTTTTTATACGATCATCATTATCCCCATCATCGGCATTATTATTGTATATATAATCGAAAAAATTATTGATTTAGTTCGTTATCTAATTTTTTTCTTCTTTTTTTTTAGAATACGATCAATTTTACTTATAACATGATCATCGTTACATAGTCGTAATAAATAAAAAGAAAATTATCGATTAATTCGCTCTTTTTTCTTTTCTTTTCTTTCCTTTTCTTTTCTTTCCTTTCTTTAGAGGGACGAGAAAATAGTGTTTGTATGTTTGAGATTTCATCTAACGTATAATAAATCTATAATGCGTTTAGTATAGGATATTATTAGGCAGAGAAGGAGCAAGTTGCAGTCACGAACGTTTAGGACAATGAGCAGTTGGCGAAGCATAGGTGAAAGCAACACCGATCATCTTCGAAAGCGAGTCGAACGTTAACTTAAAGAAAGAGAGAAAGAGACAGAGAGACAGAGAGAAATAGAGAGAGAGAGAGAGAGAGAGAGAGAGAGAGAGAGAAACCGATACCAAGAGAGAATCTACGAGGCAAGAAACAATAGACAGCCAATTACCCCTTTGAAAGGTCCAATCTCTTCCGATTGGCTAACTTGGAGACTTCCGAGCTAATGTCTCTACCTGCTGATCGTATTCTCACTAATTTCTCGATTTTCCATTGGCAAAGTAATCCAAGAAATTAGAGGATTCGAAAAATGATTAAATTAATGGTCGGTTTGACGAAAATGTTACATTGAGTTTTAATGATTCCTTCGAACAATTATTGTTCATTTTTAAATAGAATCGAATATCCTGATCACTGATAAGATTATTATTTCGATTTAATTAATAAATTTTCTTAACGAGAATAATTCAAATGTATTTGAGAAAATATAATATTACAAGTAAATAGTAATAAATAATCACAGATTTTCTAATATATGTGCATTTGTAAAAATAATTTTGTTAAATTAGATAAAATATATATATATATTGTTTATAATTTACAATTTTTAATATATCATACAATATATTATATATAATGATTTAATATATTATACTATACAATTTCTATGTAAAAATAAATGTACATGTATATCTTTATCTTTTTAATAGATTAAGAATAGAATTCTTGTATATTTTCTTCTCTATATTTTTCTTTCTTTCTCCTTAGAAAAAAACAGATATAAAAAAAAAGAGAAAAGAAAATAAAAATAAGGAAATACGACTATCTCGATCGTGCTTCTGGACCGGTGATAATTAGAAGTGATTATCTTACTACTAGGTAAGAACAACAACTTTCTACGATCGAACAATGGTCGACGATAAATAGTGGACCACCTATAGTACTCTCCTTTATAACAGCAAAAGATTATTCTAAGTTAAAAGGGGAGGTTTTAAAATTACCCACTTCGACTTTCGATCGTTTCGTCCTCCATCTTTTTATCTCTTTCTCTCTCTCTCTCTCTCTCTCTCTCTCTCTTTGTTTCTTTCTCTTTTTTATTCCTTCTCTTTCTATCTTCGCCATTCGACGCTAAAAGATTTATTATCTAAATTTCTATGTGCTCTCGCGTGGTGATCGTTAAATTAATACTTTCAAGAAGCAACGCTTTTCTAGATACCGCACGATACGATATCGATACATCTCCTTCGATCGAAATAATACACTTTCGCAGTCGATTTTCATGGAATAATTTTTTATCTTTTCTCTTTTTTCTCCGACGAAGATCTTCCGATCTAAACTTACGTATCATAGATTTCTCTTCTTATGTGATACAATTTTAAAACGGGAAGAACACTTAAGGATTGGTTTATCATTTTGGATTTTGATAATTCGATCGAAATGTATCTTTTAGAATAATTATATCCTTATATATATATATACTTTCTCTTTTCTTTCTTTTTTTTTTTGACGAAGATTTCTCGATCTTATATATCTCATGGATCTCTCTCTCTCTCTCTTTCTCCCTCTCTTTTACATAAAATATGATTTTAAAGGAAATGTTAAAGATTCATTTTTGGTATTAGATTTCGATGATCTAAATGAAAATAAAAAAAAAAGATTTAAGAAAGATCGCGTTCCTTTTTATATTATTTTTCTTTTTTTTGTCTTTTTTAATAGCAAATATCAAAAGTCGAATCGTAATGTCTTAAATGTGATGAAGAATGAGAATGAGAGTGAGAGTCAAAGAGAGAGAGAGAGAGGGAAAGAAAGAGAAAGAAAAAGAGAAAGAAATAGAGAGAGAGAGAGAGAGAGAGAGAGAGAGAGAGAGAGAGAGAGAGAGAGAGAGAGAGTGATAGTTTGCCAGAATCCGAATATCGGCGCCAGTGTTTCTAATTTTACGATCACAAATACGACTACTCGTTACGCATCGTCTCACAAGCTTCCCAGACGTTTTGCTTTTCTCGGCCTTTCGAAGAGAGGTACAATATATAGAACTCTTCTTCTTCGTTGTTATCAATTTACATTAGTATGTCCCTTGTTATAATATATAAACATTTTAATATAACAAAACATTCATATAAAAAGGGCAAATAAAAATCGAAGGTAGAGAAAAAATTTTATTTAGGATTGAATAAAAATTTTTTTACTTATAAGTAATAAAATAAAAGTATATAAGTATGTAAAAATATAGATATATGTGTATCTGTGTGTACATATATATTTTTTTTAAAAATTTTGAATAAATTTAATACATATAAATGTTAATAAAACATATATTAATCAATAAATAATATTTTTAATATAATTGAATTATTTTAATATAACTTAATAAAATATAATATACTTTTTAATAAAATTAGATTTATATATTTTTTTTATTCGTTTTAATACAATTAAATTTTTTGTATTGAGTTATTTTAATATGATTAAAATGAAAGTTTGTGATAAGATTGATTGGATATCTTTTGAGATCATTGAGATTGAAGAAAAAAAAAAGAAACAAAAACAGAGGAATACTTTACCAATTTTTTTCCGACAGAGCTTTTATCATTTTCGAAATAATTTTCTCGGACGATCACAAGTAACGTCACATAGCTTTGTTCGATAGTACGTAAACATGAACTCTTATCACCGTTTAAGAATGCATATCACATTAGTCACTCATTTGAGGTGAATAATTAACGAGTTAATTGTCTCGAAACGATATCAGATCATCGTGATAATCGTGCGAGAATTATAACGATAATTTAATTATTTTATATGCAAATTTTAATTTTCTCTTTGTTTTTAAAATTAATGAAGAATATAATCGTTAATCGTATATAGTTGCTTTCAATGAAGTTTTTGCTTTTTCTGAAAAAATACTTTTCATTTCGATGAAGTAAGCGTTTATATTTAGTCATCGATAAGTACGTGCGTGTCTGCATAACTGTTTAAATATGTCTGTGAGTGCGTGTATGCGTGCGTATGTGAATGCGTGCATGCGTATGTATAAATATCAAACAAACCAGAAAATATGTTTCTTGCTTGAATATTTAACATTGGTACATTGACATCTATCTTTCTTAGATTATGTCAATGAATATTTAAAATAGAGAATTATATAAATAAATTTTTTATTATATTCAATGACATATTCATTGACATTCTAAACGAAATATTAATATTTTTTAATATCAACTTTTTTCTCGATGATATTGATAAATATTTAAAATAGAGAATAAAAACAGAAAAAATATATATATATATCAAAAGCAAAATTAGAA
The DNA here is from genome assembly GCF_905475345.1 of Vespula vulgaris. NCBI lineage: Eukaryota > Metazoa > Arthropoda > Insecta > Hymenoptera > Vespidae > Vespula > Vespula vulgaris. The sequence goes on from NC_066588.1 coordinate 4,550,918, forward strand.
GGTATTAAAATTATAATATTACAAAATAATGATATGGATCGTTATCAATGTCTTCTAAATCATGTCCAAAAAGAAAAAAAGAAGAAGAAGAAAACTATATCTATATAAAACAGAGTAAAAATATTAAAAAATAAAGTATTAACACTCTCTATAATATCGAAGTCGACCATCTTGGAATGAATTAACAATCCTTCCTGGCCCTCCAGCTGATCTCGAAAAAAAAAAGAAACAAACATTTTTAAAATACCTTTCAAGTTAGATTTCCTGATTCCAGGTGTCAGAGGAAAATATATACCGAACACTAAAGGAAGACGATATCGAAACGATCAAGAAAAAAAGATCTAGAGAGAAAGGTCTAGGAAAGGTTCAAAGTTCTCCTAAAGAAGCAACGAAAGAAAGTACGCACAATGCTAGGAACTCTAACACGTACACACGCACACGTACACACTGTTCACTGTTAACCTGAAACTTCGAAAAAAAAATGAATTGAAAACAAATAATAATAACAAAAAAAAATAAAAAAAAAAGCATTAATACACAAAGAAAAAAATTACAAAATAAAATATCGTCTTATTTATTCTATCATAATAATTGATCAATTCTTATTTGTTTTTTTTTTCTTCCTTACATCGTCAGTAAAATCATAATGACAATGCTTGCAGGTATGTCGCTAAATTATATACCATTAATAATACTCGTCACCTTTCTTCGTTACACTTTCAATGCTAATATTTCACGAAATAGATTGCAGATCCTTTTTTTAATTTCTTTTTTTGTTCCTTTCCATAGCTTACACTTGAAATTCATAATTTTTCTTCCATATATTCAAAGCGAAAGAAACACGGCATGCATCCCTCGAGTAGTGCCCAGAGGGTGTTGTTCAGACGTCGAACGAACGAACGAAGGAAGAGTTTAAGTTTTTTTTCGGAGAGAGAAGGTGACCCCTTGAGATGTACCTGGAGAACAACGATAAGGCAAACTCCATAACATAAGATGGGAACAAAAATTTTCTCTTGGTGTTGAATCTTGACTTTAAGAAGAGAATATAGAAATGGTAGTGGTAGGTAGGTAGGTAGGTAGGTGGATAGGTAGGTAGGTAGATAGGTAGGTAGGTAGGTAGGTAAGGTTTAACTCGTAAGCTCGAAGGAACCCGAAGGAACGTATCCAAAGCCGTATCCAAAGCTAAAAACGAAAGACGAAGAACCAAAGACACAACGATGAAAAGGAGTAGAACGAAGAAGAATATAGTTGGTCTTGAAAGGAATAGGATGGCCCTCAGGGAGTGCGAGAGAGCATCGGGAGTTATGCGCATGTATTAAATTTCAACTCTCGCCTGAGGCCAGACACGCTGTGGCTGGTTCCTGCCTTCCAACCTGAAAGGTGCAAGGTGCAGCGAGCCGACCTACGACCTTGGCAGTCACGACTAAGAGAGTCCACCAGTTCACACACATATGTATGTATCAAACTCTTACATACATACATATAAATATATATATATATATATATATATATATATATGTATATATGTATATATGTATGTATGTATGTGTGTACTTGTGCGTTCACCAGGATTACCGCTTTTCGACTTGTAAGCGCCGGAGTCGACGTTATCGATGCGTTCGACTAAAATGCCATTGAGGTCGTACTTTAAGGTTACGCCAAATAACGTCGATACTTGAATTCCATGTACGATCGAAGCTAACACGCTATTCTATCCTTCTGTTTTTTTTTCTTTTTTCTTTTTTCTTTCTTTTAATTGTACAGATCTAAAGGACTTCTCTCTCTTTTTTTGTGCTTTTTATTTTTTATTCCGCTCTTCCTTTCCTTTTTTTTCCTTTTTTTTGGTTGGTCTCGAACAATCTCTGTTTTCTCTTAGCACACGATTATTTCTTTCTGTTCGTTACTTGACGGAGGTTTTTTCTTATGTTTTGGTTTTTCGTCATATTTTTTCTTTTTTTTTTTTTTTTTTTATAATTCAGCGATACTAAAGTAAACGTCGCGATAACTTTCTATGGGATTATTAAGAGTTGCATTAATCGTGGATGGGGTGTGAAATTACTATTAGTTAATAGGATGGATTTTTATCAATCTTTGTAATTATAAATTTGTCAAAGGTATTAGAAATTTGAGAGTTAATTAATGAAGAGTTAACGCAACGATCTTCGTTCTCATTTAGATCCGATACGTAATCGATGAATATATTAAAAAGATTAAAAGATTTGATATACCGTGAGCGTGATCTTTCGTCAATCGGATCATCAATAATCCGAAATATCAATAAGACATCTTTCTAAATCTCTCATCGATATTACCATCGCTTACAAATATGGAAATTCGAAAAAAAGAAAAAACAAACTACAAAACAAAATGATCAAAAATTACGTCTGATTAATAAAAAAAAAAAGAAAAAAGAAAACAAGTACGTACGTAATATCCTTGAAAAAATGATCACCATTACACTTTCTAATATCTTTATAAATTTTCATTCGAATTAGAAGAGAATTTTATGTACAACGATATATCCAAAAACGAGATGATTTAAAATAGTTCGTGTTCCGAATACTTTCTTTTCAGAATGAACTTGTTTCCTTTGAAATCATTGAATCCTTTGGATCGATAAGGGGCTGATGAGTAAAACAGAGAAAGAGAAAAAGTGAAAAAGAAAAAGAGAGAGAGAGAGAGAAGACAACGAAGCATCGTTTTCACCGTCAAGTAGTCGGATAACGCAGAATGAAAACGTTCGCTAGCTTTCGCCATACAGATAGCAGACGACTACAACGATTCTCTCCTTTCTATCTGTATTTCCCTCTCTCACCCTCTTTTACCCTCTCTCTCTATCTTTCTATCTCTCTCTCTCTCTCCCTCTCTCTCTCTCTCTCTCTCTCTCTCTCTCTCTCTCTCTCTATCTATCTATCTATCTCTCATTCACTCTCTGTCTGTCTCTTTCATCTCTCTCACTTATTCACTCACTATCTGTCTCTCTCTCTCTCTTTCCCTCTCTCTCTCTCTCTCTCTCTTACTCCTTTTCTAAAGTCGTTATCGTCCTTGTCGAAAGCGGCCTCTACGATCGTGATCGGCAGGTGGTCATTGTCGAGAACTAGCATGCACAACTCTGAATTTCTAATTGTAAAGCAACGTCATTAATTAAGAGAGAATTGGTATGGTATTCCCTTCCGTTACACGTGATACTACTTACACAAGTAATAGTATTATAATAAGATTGTATGTATGTATGTGTGTATATATATATATATATATATATATATATATATACATACATATACATATAATCTTATTGTATGTATGTTTTATATATATATGTGTATACGTATGTATGTAGATATGTATGTATTATATATATGTATATATATATATATATGTATGTATATATATATATATATGTATGTATATATATCTATGTATGTATGTATGTATGTATATCAATACTAGTTTTGCACTCTTCGAGGTCGATAGTCCAAACTCGTTTCCTCTCCATATTATCTTTTCTTATATAGAGAATACGAAGGACTCCTGCCTGTTGCTTCTGATACGATAAGATAGTACATTCCCTGAAAGATAAGAACTCGTTTTATAAACCTAATCTCTCCTTTGGAGGGACCTCTGTTTTATTTCTCATTCTAATATGAATACGTAGGGTACGATAATAAATGGAATAAAGTGGGTAAATGTGTTTTCATTTGTGTTTGCGTTCGTGTTTGTGTATGCGTATGTGCGTCAGGAATATATATATATATATTTTTCTGTTTCTTTTTTCTTTCTTCTTTTTTCTTTTTGCAACTAGGATAAAATAAAGTAGGTAAACGTGTATGAGTACGTGCGTCACGAAAACGTATTATTTTCTTTTGGAATTTGGGTTTATAAAAATTGCAATTTTTTTTCTTTTGGTTTTAATAACTCGCGATAATGATCTGTTTTCATTTAATAATTACACAAAATCGAATTTAATTCATTCGTTTCTCCATGTATCTTTGCAAAATTTATATTCCAATTCTAAATGATTATTATAATTCTATAATCATGTTTAGATTATACACATTGTTAATAAGAGTCTTTATAAAAATTGTTTTTCTTAATTTTATAATGTTATCTAGTATTTTACATTCAATATCCAATTGTAATTTTAATTTTAATTTTATGATCAAGCTCCAATTATCTTCACATTGTTATTATCTCCATAAAATCTAATTCTCTTCGTTTTAATTTTATCTTTGAAAGTTAACCCATATCCGATTCTCTTTCTAATTCTAATTCTATGACCAAGCTCCGATTATCTGTATATTGTTAGTAAGCATCTTCATAAATTCTAATTCTTTTCATTCTGTAATTTTACCTTCGAAAGTTATATTCTAGATTCTATATCCCATATCCAATTCTCTTTCTAATTCTAATTCTATGATCAAGTTCTTATTATCCATATTGTTAACGAGGATCTTCATGAAGGCTACTTTTTTTTATTTTTTAATATACCTAACAAAACTAAATATTATGCTCCAATATTAAATATATCCAATTCTAATTCTAATTCTAATTCTAATTATAGAATCAAATTTCTATTATCATTAAATTATTAAAAGAAAATGCTCTAAAAAACTACTTTTCTTCTTTATTATAACATATCCGCAAACAAATCCAACAATATTCAACAATCGATATCTGATTATAATCATAATTCTAAAGCATTCATTAAATTAAATCGATAAAAACCGTGATAAATTTCTTAGATCGATTTAATTCTACGAGTATAAAAAAAAAAAGCAAAAAAAAAGAAAAAAACCTAACAAAAGATCCTTTTAAATGCTATATAACACAAAGTACAGAGTAAGTACAAAGTAAGAAAGTAAGAAAGAGGAGGACGTCTTTACTTACGCGGTAGACGTTATTCCAGTTAGGGCTTTTATTCGGTAAAAGAAAGATGGTAAAAAGAAGAAGAAGAAAAACAAGAAGAAAAAAAAAGAAGAAAAGAGAAAAGAAGAAACAAAAAAAAAAGAAAAAGAAAAGGGAAAAAAAAGGGTTGAGTTGTCGCGTCTCTTAGCTCGACATTGTCCCCCACACGCGTGGTGACGCGTCACCACGATAAATCGGCGTCGCAGCATCGTTTTATCGGTACACCCGGATCGTTTGTCTTCGAAGTAAGTCCGCGGAGGCGGGGTCCATGGCTCGAGGGTGTAAAAGAGCTGCAAAGGACGAGGTAATATGAGATTCAAGTACGGCCTACGAGAAATTCTCTAGCTAGCGGCTTAAACTCGTCCCATCTCTTTCTCTTTTCTCTCTTTCTCTTACTTCTCTCTATCTCGCTATCTGACTATCTCTTTCTTTCTCTTTCTATAGAGAAGAGTTGTCCTGAGGCGCCTCGCATGGAAATCCTAAACCCAAGCGTGTGCCTTTCAGCCCTTGTACCTGTCACCTCGTAATGTCGTTAACCAGAGCTCTCTTCGGCACGTAGACGCCGCCAGGATAAAAAGCATCTTCGATCCTTACCTTCCTTCCTTCCTTTCTTCCTTCCTTCTTTCCTTCCTTCTTTCTTGTTGTCCTTCCTTCCTTCCTTACTTCCTTACTTCCTTCCTTTACGCGAACGTTCATGTCGAAGAGTTGTTCGATAGACTAGAAAATTTCGAAAAGAAATATTGTGGTCTTCATACGTTCTTATATTCGGGATCTATTATCTATTTTATTAAGGTAGAAATATAATGTTTCTTTTTTTGATTCTTTCATTTTTATTTTATTTTAGTTTAGTTTGGTTTAGTTTAGTTTAGTTTAGTTTAGTTTAGTTTAGTTTAATGTTTTTCCTTCAACTTTCTCGTTTCCTTTTTTTTATACTTATTTTGTTAGACAAATCTAAGATCATGATCAGAATATTCTATTAACCTGTATTAGATTCTTTTATTTTTATCGTTATTTTTTCTTTTGTCTTTTACTTTTTTTTTTTTTTATTTTGTTACAGACAAAGCGATGCATCATCTGTTCGTGAATGTTTTCAAGGAATTAATTCCTTTTACAAATTTGTATATCTTACTTTTTTGAGAAGGGGGTGGCGGGGAGGAAAGAGAGGGAAGGAACAATATCTCGAAATAATTTTTCATAAATCTTGTAAATATGTAGGAAAATGACAAATCTTTATTATCATGTCGTTCAATTTTTTTCTTTTTCTTTTGTTTTTTTCTTTATTGATCAACCATTCTCATAATCGTCATCACGGTAGAATTCATGCATGAACGTTAGTGTAAGGGAGATGAAGAAGAACGTATTTTATTTTTGTATCGCGGCTAAGAAACACGTGTTGCATTTGAAACCTTGGCCCGAATCCTTCTAGTTATTCGGCCAATCAGCTGTCCGTTAATATCCGATATCATCATGACGAGACAACGAAGTAGATTATAATTTTGGCTTCGTTAGTGCTACGCGTAAAAACAAAACAGAAAAAAAAAGAAATGAAGGAAAACAAATATTTCGTTTCTCGTCTAATTCGAAAAGAATATGATCGATTGAAGACATAAAATAGGAGAACTTAAAGAAACTTCTTCTTCAAAAATTTATTATTCGTTCGTCTATCGACGAAATTAAA